>NC_056744.1:1748649294-1748686794 GCF_019279795.1 Protopterus annectens | reverse complement strand
GGAGAAGTTTTTCTTTGCAATGATGTATTTAGAAATGATGTTGTTTTGTGTATGCACATGCTTTTTGTATAGAAAGGTTGGAGAATGGTCACTGAGGGAGTCAGGTAGGCAAACGGCTAGGTAACTTAGGTTAGGTTTGTTAGTTAGGGTCCTATCTAATGTTGACTGCTTGTTGGTGTGTTTGTCTGTGCAGGTTGGGCAGGTTATTGTTTGGGTGAAGTTGAAAGGATTTATAAAACTGGATGGGTTATGTGATGTGCGGGTTTGCCAATCCAGGTTAAAGTCACCAAGCACAATAGTTTCTTGGGTGAATTTGGTGGCAGCCCAGTGAAGTAGATTTTGTATGCTGGGAAGGTTATTGCCAGGTGGAAGATAGGTGGCTATGATAACTATGGCTTTGTTTTAGTTGATTTCAAGGCAGATTACCAGTATTTCAGAGATGGGTAGATCAGGGGGAGGGGTGTGCTAGATAATTGTACGACTTTGAGGGTGTCTTTAAACATCACAGCAACACCACCTCCACGTTTGTTAACTCTGTCTTGTCTTATAATGTTATATAGCCAGTGGTAATAATTTCACTGTCTTTAATATGGGGCTTTAGCCAGGTTTCACAGCTACATCTGGTGGTATCCTTTTTCCCTTGCACTTCTTAAATACATCAGCTACTGAAAGGCCAAAATGAGAATCTTTATCTAAAGGACAGTTCCTAATCTCAGGTTTTACTTTATCAGGAAGGCTTTGAGACTGAAGCCAAGAAAGTCTTGACTAATGTGAACCAGAAACATATGCTCTGGAGTCAGAGGCATCATGAGTACACTTCGGAATATGCTTAGTCACCAGAGAAACAGCTTTCATAGTAGCTGTGACAATAGAAGGTACTGACATTCATGCCAGAAGAAATAGGACAGTGGATTTGTAATATATGCTAGTATAGCTAGCTTGAATTTTGTAAATAATTATATATCATTTGTGTATTAAACGGATTTGCACAGATGCTTGTGCTGAAAATGTATTTGTGAGGTTTGCTTGTGTTAAAATGTATCAGTGTGCCCTGCTGGAGGGAACAGAGATGTACATGCATTATTGTAACTGTTTAAATGTATACATTGTAACAGCATATACTGGATTCAAAGAGGTTAAGCTTATTCCACCTGACTTTGCAAAATATTCCTGAAATTAAATTACTTTATGGGTTAAGCCATAAAGATGTTATCCCCAGTTTTGAAGGGAAACCAGAGACACAATGTCTGTGCTAGATAATAGGTTGCAGCTCCTTTAGGAAGAGTGAAATAGTTTTATGACTTTCAGCAGCTGCACCATATCTGAGCAAATCTCTGTGTGTATTGTAGAGCATATGTGCTAAAATCCTGGTAGCATCTAATGATGGGGGATAATGCAGGAAACAGAGTCAGATGAATAGATATATGTGCCAAAGTCTCAGGAGCATTCTGCAGTCTGCCTTGGATCTGACAACAAGGGCCGCTCACCCATCTTTCCTTGCTCTGGTCAGTAAGTAAGACCAGTAATTCTTTTAGTCAGTCAGGAATAGATAGTGAGACTTGCTAAATACTCTTTTTCTGTAACTGTATGAAACTTTCCATCAATGTTATTTTTAATATTCACTGTGTCTGCAATTCTGGTGTTTACACTAAATAGATATTTAGTATTTTCTTGTTCTTTTATTATTTATTATTAAATATATTTAAACTTTTCATTGTGGCTGGTCCTTTTTAGAAAATATTTAAACTTTGTCAACATTTGCACATATTTATTTAGTGATAACACTGGCCACTCGTGAAAGCCTTGCTGTTTTCTCAACATTACCAGTTATATTACTATTAATTTCACTCAGTATAATTGGGTACCATTGTTAAAGCATTAAAGTAGCTGGCAGGGCTTCTGGTGGCAGTGATAATTACCTTATAGGCTGGGCAGAAGGGGGCACAGCAGGTGACTCTGTGCCAGCCTTTCCAAGGTGTGTGTGTGTGTGTGTGTGTGTGTGTGTGTGTGTGTGTGTGTGTGTGTGTGTGTGTGTGTGTGTGTGTGTGTGAGTGTGCATGTGCATGTGCGTGTGTGTGTGTGTGTGTGTGTGTGTGTGTGTGTGTGTGTGTGTGTGTGTGTGTGTGCAAATCAAATCTCAAAGATTGTGTGTGTCAGGTGCTTGGAGTAGGGATACAAAACACTGGTTTCACAGAGAAGGTGTGGGAGGACTTAGCTTGGAACCCCAGCTAGAGACTCAACTCTAAGCTGTGCCAGTAAGGAGTCTTACTGGGGTCTAGACAGATATAGAGAGTAATGAGCCCCCAGACTGAGCGTGTTCACTGGGTGTTCTTAAGGGAAATTGTGCTTGATGCAGAAAGGTCTGCATCTGGAAATATTGAGTGTATCCAGTTGTATTCCAAGTGAACATCCCTCTCCAGTGTCAGTGGTGAGGATTCAACCTCCTTGATTACTGGCCCAGCATGGGGACTTCACAGTAGCATGTACATAATTTTTTGTTTACCTTAGAAGGTGGAAAGTTTTCTAATAACTTTGTATTTTCTCAAAAAAAAAATCATGCAAAAACATTAACATATGGGCTTAACAATTAGAAGCATAATCTTTTGCAGCTTATTCATTGCCTTTACATCTTTATCTGAGGGAATGATGATAGAAGCAGTAACCTGTTAGCCAGTGGCAGTTCTAGAAAGCAAGATGACTACTGGGTCTACTTGGGAATAGAAAACAAATATTTATGCAACTGTAATACCTGAGATGGTATATCAAACCTTTTGGCAGTCATAAACAACTCATATTAGATAACATTTTTGAAAAAGAAATTACTGAATTATGGGTGCCTGCCTGCAAGAATACCTTCGTCAGAATCTGAAAGCTCAGACTGGGTAGAATACTCAGAAGTGCACTCCTCCCCATACAGCTTCACTTTTCTCTTCCTGCCCATTGACTGACTGATGGGAAAATTAGACATCAGTTCTTAGCAAAAAGTAATACATGAGCTCTAACCATAGTAATAGAGACAGGTTAACAGTTTTTCTCACAAAGTACAGTATCCCCTGGTTTACTAGACCCCTTAAATACACTGGTCCCATCTTCCACATTTCCCTCCTGGCCAAGTGAAAACCATTCATCTACTTCTTCCCAGCCAGCAGTAATGGTGGTTCTGCCTGGCCCAGCCTGGGCTTTCCTACAGCTACAGGGGGTGTGGCTATTCTCTGGTTTGTGGAGAATGCTAATGCTATACAAGAGGATTGAGGGAGGGGATGGGTAGTCTAAAGAACAACAACTGGCCACAGCAGAGTCAACCGCCAGCAGATGAGAGAACAAATAAGTCAGAAACATTCCATAAGACTCCTTAAAAATTCTCTTTTTGTACACTGGGAAGGGAAAACTGAGAAGACAATTTACTGCTCCATAGGTACACTGAGGTGTAAGAACCGAAGTGGGTGTAGCCTTGAGGCATTGGTAAGAATGTGAGAGAAGGAACTTGCGGTTCTGAAGTAAGAATTGTACTGATATTGCCCCACAAGCATGATATCATCTTCCTAACACTCTAAACAGAAACATTTTTAGTCATAAATAAAATGTTTTCCATATAAAAAATTGGTAAAGGCACTTGGAACACATTACATAAAGAAAAATATGTCTGTCCTTTTCATTTTGCTTATTAAGCACACACATGCAAAATTCTTCATAATCACAATATTCTACATACAATGCAATTTAGAAGGAGGGCTTTTCTTAATGATACTTTTCTTTTTTTTTTCAAATAATGTATTGATTTTCAAAAAGAAAAAATATAATTTCTACTAGAATACAAATGAAACAAATGACGAACTATATACAATATGTACATATGGCCTATATGAAAAAATAAGAATATCTTTGGTTAGAGAGAGTTAGTTGCACATTACAAAAATATCAGTGTGTTTTCTCCAAGTACTAAAAAGATGTGGAGTTCTTTAAAGTCTCGATGAGAGAAAAAAACTTCTTCCAAGGACTGTTGATCAATTTATTGGGGAAGATTCTTGTTTATTTTACCTTTATTTCCAGATGTATTGTTTCTTCTAGTAGAGTCATAAATTCTTGAAAGTTGGGTCAGATGGAGTTTTCCATTTTCTTGTAACACATTTTCTAGTAATTGCTAGTATAGCCAATAGTAGATACAAATTATTTTTGCTCATAACATTTGTTTCAGTTACATTCAGGAAAATCATGGATTTAGTTAGTATAAAGGAATCTGAAAAAATAGCTTGGAGGAAATTAGTAATCTCCTCCCAGAATATTTTAATTTTAATACACTCAAATAATATATGAATCCAATCAGCATTAAAGTTCTGAGAACATCCCCAACATATCAATTGTTTAGAAGAGTCCATTTTAGCTATCCTATTGGGGGTATAAAACGCTCTGTGTAAGAATTTCCATGAAAAAATCTTCCAAGCTTGTAAATTTGAGGATAATTTAATAGAATACAATAAATTAATTTTGCTTTCAGAGGAAAGGTTAATCTGATGCCCTTTAGTGTTAAAGTTCCAGAAATTTTGTTTTGGATTAACTTTGTAGATTATTAAGTTTTTATAGAGCATTGATGTTAAATTAGACCAATTATGATTATTATAGATTATTTCTTGGATAATGAAAATTAATTTTGGTTCAGAACTAAAGGAGGAATTATTGATTATTCTGCATAACTCTTGAGCATGAAATAACATGCTTTGAAGTACAAGCCAATCTGAATTTGGAATATCAAAGGTGTTTATTATTTGTTGTATGTTTAAGACTGATGAGTTCCTAATACAATCTTGCCAGCAGGTATTTTTTTAGTTCACAACTATTTATAATGTTTTCATGTAATTTATTGGGAAAATATTTAGTTATTTTGAAAGGAATTAAGAGTTCCCACCATAATTTATTGTCTAAGTTTGAGTTTATGAAGGATCTAAATGAGTTATAAATGTAGTTTATGAAGACTAAGTTGGTGGGTTTTGAAACATTACATTGTAAATTAAGACATAATATTTTCCAAAATGTATTTATTTGGTCATTTGAGAGGGTATTTTTTGTACGTTTATTCTCATTTAAAAAAATAGAAATATGAAGGGATTTCCAAGCTGATGAAAGTTTTGGGTCTAGCAAATTGAAAACTATTTTGAAGATAGAAGCCTTGATATATGTCTCTAAGTCTGGAAAATTAATTCCTCCAGTTTCCCAGGGTCTAATATGATGAGCATAGGCTATCCTGTTTCGTTTAGGGAACCAGAGAAAATTTTAAAGAATTTTATTTATGTCTTGTATACATTTTTTTATTAGGCAGCATTGGTATGGCTTGAGCTATATAGTTTATTTTTGGTAATAATACCATCTTTATTAATTGAAGTCTATCTTCAAACTTTAGAAATAAGTTATTCCATTTGTCAGTGAGTAGTTTTATGGTATTTAGGATTTTTTTATAATTTGTAGACAGAGTATTATTAATATTGTCACCTATACTAATTCCTAGGTAATTTATAGAAGAGATATGTTTTCCTATTAAATGGACTGGAGTTATGAAAGAATTTTGTTTTTATTTAAATGTATATAATTAGATTTTGATTCACTTATACATAAACCTGAGCTATCAGAGAACTATTTAGTCTGTAGATCCAACTCTTTAAGAGATTCTTGTGAGACACTCATTATTAAAAGTATATCATCCGCAAAGAGCATGATTTTGGAATTAAATTGATCATAAATGTCTATACCTTTAATTTTTGTGTTTTGACGTATTGTAGTAGCAAATAATTCTATTGCAAGAGTGAATAAAATGGGCAACAAAGGACAGCCTTGCTTAGTACCTTTGAATATTTTAATGGGTTCTGAAGTAAAAGGGCCTAGTTTTACATACACAAGATTATTTTTATATAGATTTTTTATCAGAGTAATGAAATGAGATGGAAAATCAAAGATTTCTAAAGCTTTGAAGAGATAATCCCATTTCAGCATATCAAAAGCTTTTTCAATATCAAGAGCGATTAGAAGAGCTTCTCGACTAGCCCCATTTAAAATGTCGATAAGTGACAGTAATCTTAGAATATTATCGTAAGTGTGTCTATTGTAAATAAAACCAGACTGATCAGTATTTATTATATGTGTTAAGGATTTTTTAATTCTATTTACAAGAATGGATACAAATATCTTATAGTCATTATTTAGCAAAGAAATTGGTCTATAGGAACTACATAGTTTTGGATCTTTATTTTCTTTTAATATAGGAGTGATTAAAGAATATTTCCAAGAGGGAGGGATTAAATTATCAGTTTGAATTACATTTAAGGTTTTATGAAAAATTGAGATGGCTGAGGATGGAAATAACTTATATAGTTCCATTATAACTCCATCTATCCTGGGGGTTTTATTATTTTTGCTTTCTTTAATTTTATCAACTACTTCCTTAAGAGAAATTTGTTTTAAGATCTCAGATTTTAGTTTATCTGGAATTTTATTTATTTTACGTAAACTTTTATCTAAATCTATATGACAAAATTGTGCTAAATTATTGAATTTGTGATCTGAATAATGATATTTAAAGCCTTCAAGAATATCACTAATGTCTGATACCATTTTATTATTTCTTCCTTTATGGATGATTTTTGTAATTATATTATCTGAGACTTGTCTTTTGACTCTCATTGAAATATTATATAGATGTTTGGGCGACATTGAGTGTGAGTTGATTTTTAGTTTTTCTAATGCCAAATTTGTTTTATGAGTTAATATTTCATTGTATTTGTAGTTTAAGTCTGCAATTGTTTTCTTTTTTGTTTTTGGATGTTGCGAATTATCTTTATTAATATTTATAAGCTTATTTTGGATATTATGAAGTTCTGATTCCCATTCTTTAGTCTTATTTTTAAACCAAGCTAGTATTTTACCAAATAAGTAAGCTTTTAGTGTATTCCAAAGAATTGTCAAACAAATATCATTTGATTGATTAATATCAAGAACATTTTGAATTTCATGCTCTAACCATGGCTTAAATTGTGGTAGTTTGGTGATGTATGCTGGTATCCTTGTTGTGAATATCAACCCTTTAAAATCAGTTTCAAGTTTTAAAATACGTGAATTATGATCCAAAAAGGGGCAAGGGAATATAGAAATATTAATTATTTTCATACTTAAATCTTGAGATACAAAAAGTTTATTGATTCTGGTTTGGGTGGAAAATCTATAGTATCTATGAGAAAAGGATAGTGAGTTGGAGTCTTTATATCTGTAGGTGTCAATTAGATTTAGGTTCTTGCACCAGTTTCTTGGGGATTTTCCTAAAGAAGTATGATGGAAGTGCTTTTTATTTGAGGTTTCAGAAATGTCTAAAGTGCAGTTGAAGTCTCCACCTAGAATCAGAATACCCTTATAAACTTTGTTAATTAATTCTAAATGTTTCCTAACAGTTCCTATCCCTATACCAGTGAACCAATAGGTGTTAATAAGTGTCCATATTCTATTATTAAATCTTATTATTACAATTGATGTAAGACCTTCTTTGTCTTCATGCTTATAAATAATTTAGGGAATGATGACATTTTTCCTCCAAAGTATTAGAACTGCTCTTGTTTTTTTCTTATATGACGAGCAAGATAGATTTATATATTCCAATGGATTCCAATTAAAGTTATCATCTGATTTGAGATGAGATTCTTGAATAAATACAACCTGAATTTTATTTAGTTTCAAATATCTAAGTAAATTGGATCTTTTCCTTGGATTGTTTAATCCATTAACATTTAAAGACAGTAAGGTTAAATCCATCAAGTATGGATTTCTTGTGAGTTAATTAAAGTTTTCATGTTGGATGTTAACTGACTAGTAAAGACTGTAACTTTATCTAGAGAAAATTTGTGTGAAATAGATTAGTTCTCTCTAACAAATTATATAAAATATTATTAGAGATAGGCCAATAAAATGAAAATTTGAATATTGAGTAAAGAATAAGTAAGAGTGACCAAACTAAACCCCAATTGTTCATACTACGACTGTTTTTACAATAACTACAATTGTTTTCAAACCACGTTGCAATTCGATTTGGAATTTAATAAAACTTTCTTCAGCCTTTTCGAATCGTTTTTGGTTCTTGGTTTTATCAGTGCTCTCATTGCCTTGGTAACCAAACTAATAATGAATTTATTAAAAACTTTAACCAACATGAAGTGACATGCAGTCCTAATCTGAGTGAACATACAAGTTCAAACAGATTAACCCTCATGACGAACATAAAGTGATTAAAGACAATAAAATGTCTGAGCTCCAGTATGAATTATTTGGAGACCCAAGACTGGTTTATATATCCACTTTTGTTGTTAGGAGTAAATAATTAAATGAAATGTATAATATTTAAAGGAAATAGATTTTGAAACTGATGTAGGAGAAACAGCTGATTCAAAACAATTACTAATGAGAGCAAGTGCAATTTTAAGTGATTATAAGTGTATAAAACAAAGGAAGATTTCATGTAATAGAATCATTAATTCTAAGTTATAAAGTATTCAAAGTAGAAAGAAAGTCTAGGTAAATTAATGTTAAATTTAGTTCTGAAAGTAGGTAGTTAACAATTAGTAATAAATGTTGTAGATTAACAAAGTTTGTTATAACTCTCCTTATATTTCTTTTATAAGGATATGGTTATGTTACTTATGATATTATATTATATTATGCCATTACTTATAGAAAAAAAAACTATAACATAACTCATTGAATAATATGTATTTGTCTACAATTTTACCGTTGACTGTTATTATCTAGCATATACTCCTACTCAGATATCACAAACTCATATCATTCATTTATTTGAAGAGTTACAAGTCATGGTTAAGGGATTCTATACCCTGACATGTATTACAACAGATATAGAAGTAATGATAGTAATTTACGCATTTGTTAGATTTGTTAAAGTTAAGGATTATGACTGATGAATCCTATTTAACATTTATTACTGTAACCAAATAAAATAGTCATAGTTTAATAATAAATAAGCAGATGCATAAATAGTCATAAATGCATACATTTTCCATATTATTTACTTTGTCATTGCATTAATCATTTCAAATTAAAGAATGTACTAACCATTAGCAATGTTAATATAAGTAAGTTATTTTACTAGATTTGAAATTAAATATCTAACGATCACTAAGAAAATTCCTTCTATCTTTTAAACCCTCTACACTATAAAGAGGCTATAGGTTTGGACATATTGTGGGAACTAAACTTTGTAAACTTTTAATATTCAAATAATATAGCATATAATCAAAATTACATACAGTAAACTCAATGAAACATGTTAGAAATAAAATCATCACACTTACTAAAATACAAATATTTATCCTGTTTCATTTCTGGCATGTTTAGATTATAAAATTCCTCAGTGGATAAGCATAACAAAACAAAATACACTAGATGTAAAGCATAATTTTTTTCACTGCATAAAATTATTTCATTTTTAAGAATCAATAGGACATTTGAAAAACTATTAGAAATCAGCAGCCACAAATTTCCTCAATATCAAAATTCATTAATTACAAGCATGATAAGCAGCTCAGTCAATCCCAAATCAAAATTCTGTATTAGTTCTATTGGACATTACGCTGATGGAATGTCTTAAATTATTAATTACAAGTAATCAGTTCTAGTGTTATATATTTACCCAAATCAAAGAAATATGAAGTATTGTTTATAGTTGAAAGCATAGACTGCTTATTCCAGAATTATAATAATTTATATTCTCTAGAATTTCATATTTCTACTGAGTTGTTATGCATATCTTTATTATTTAGTGACATCTTGGATGGTAAATATTCTTGAAACCATGTCATATTTACTATACATAACCCAGAAAGAAATCTGGAATCAGAAATTTAACTAAACAAATAGCTTATATTATATGTTTACAGATTATATCTAAGAATCAACACTTGCATGTTATTTTCTACCTACTATGCATTTAATCTTGTCCATAGCTATAAATAAATAGGAAGCGAATTACTAATTTACCCATTAATCATCTGCTATAGTTAATTTAGACTGTCTCCAGTCACTTCCTACATTAAATACTTTGTTGTTTCATAGGATGACTGTTACAAGAAAAACTGTTTTGTTTAATTTATTATGATATTACCTTCCTTGTTTACCACTAATATATTACTTAGTTGTGTGAGGATTACGTCAATGTTTCCCATTGCCATGGACATTTAAATGAGGTAAAAGCTGCTCAGGGTTACGGAAGAAACAGTCCAAAGTGCTCGCAGGACATACATATTACAATAGCTTTACCTCTGACTCTCATCAACACAAACTTTCACTCTTTTACTCTTCCTTCAAGCTGAAAGAGTAGAGGACAATGATCTGATATCAAACAACTACAGACCACAAAATATACATCAACAATGTACTAGACCACATAACTAACAGATCCTCAGTGACATCGAGAGTTCCCTAATCACCTTGCAAGGACAATTTTATTCACACATTTCTCCATCCCAGGCAAGCCCAAAATATGTCAATGCAGTAGTCTAACCTGTCATATCCCATTACGGGCACTGTTCACCACCAACTCTCAAGGAGTTTCAGCCTTCACCATAACATCATTCACGCAGCTAACAGATATAGCTGCGAGCACAAACAACGCACATCATGAAATCCATCGCCGTCAAGCAATTGTACATAACCTTTACTGTTGTAGCTCTATATTCATATACTAATCTAGCCAAACATACATCTATAAATTAAACAGTGCATGACTCAACAGTATAGTGTCGGTGAACATACGTACGATGCTATCACTATTATATAACATGACTGACCTAGACAGGCAAATTCCCATAAGCAGAGAAACATTTTCAAATCATAGAAGACATTAATATTTAGTAAATGAATAAAATTAATGAAAAAATACCTCAACTAATCAAACTTATTTAATCAAACAGATTAGACAAGTGAAGTTAGTGATCATGAGATGAAAACTCTCGTTAGTAACAACTATAAAGCTGTATATACTTATGTGGCATAAATGTGTGGAATAGATAGTACATGAGTTATTTTGGCAATAAATGAGGTTAACTAACTTAACCTACCTATATCTGTGTGTAAAAATCATTTAATTCTTTGTATTCCTAAATTTTAGCAAGACAGCTTCCATGTTAATTATGTAGATTCTATTTTAGAAGAGAGACAGCATTTGTTAGCTTGAGGCTATTTTAAACAAAAATGACAGTAAACAGTCATAATGGAATGTTAAGACGCTAAAGCTGTGTAAGATAATGACTAAAGTCTAAACTGAATAATATTATAATATATGTTTTAAAAATCAAAAAAACATTTAAATTTAAGAACTATATAGAGTATAAATGTGTATAGCATAAGTTTAATTACTGCTAATGAAGCAAAAATTCAAAAAGGTGTCACTTAAACTATTATTATTATATGGGTTTTTAGTAAGTTGCTATATTAAGGACCATTAAAGAAGTCTAAACACATGAAATATAAGATGTAATCATAGTAAAGTTCAATCAGAAAATGCAAGAAAACATTCTTATAAATGAATGGGAAGAAAAAATAATTACTTTTTTAATGATTAGAAATGAAATCAAATCTTAGTTGATGCTTTGAGAGAATTAGTGACTCCAGAGTTTCTAGGATCAGTTTTCGGTTTCTTCTTTCTGATATCAGTCCAGTTATTTTTCTCATAGGTTCTCTTTAATGTGGTGGAAGATGACCAATCCATGTCTTCTGGAATTACAGTTATGTTGTTATTTTTGGTGAACGTAATAGCTTCTTCGACATTGCTGAATGTTCTTATGTCATTTGAATAAAAGATTCTGATTCTAGCAGGGAAAGCAAGTTGTGCCTTAATTTTATTTTGTTTCAGAAATCTCACAAATAGCCAGGTTTTCTTCCTTAATTCCATGACTCTTGGAGAATACTCATTCTCAAATCTAATTTGACACTTATTATATGACAATGGATGACCTCTCCAGGCAGATTTGAGAACAAGTTCTTTGTCTATATAAAACAAGAACATCACAATAATAGATCTAGGAGGCATATTGGTGGAAGGAATAGGTTTCCCTGTAGCTCTGTGTGCTCTTTCTATACCATTTGATAGACCTTCCTTTAGATCTAGTATGTCTGGAAGCCAAGATTTAAGAAATAAAATAATGTCCTCACCTTCTGTTTTTTTTTTGGAATTCCAAACATTCTTATGTTATTTCTCCTTTCCCTGTTCACTGAATCATCTATTTTACTGATTAGCCAGGTGTTCTGTTTCTTTCTTAAGTCTCTTATCTATGCTGCTTAGAGAAGTTTCCATAGCCAATATTTTTGATTGTTGCTGTTGCAAGATTTCTTTAAGGGCATTTGTCTGTTTTTGACAGTTGACTTTTAGATTTTCAAGGTTGTCTGTAAATCTGTCCATTTTAAGAGATAGTTCAATTAGTGTGACAGACATCAATTGAATTTCTTTTGTTTCAGTGAAGTTTCAGGGTGTGAAGACTTAGAGTTGCTCATCTCTATATTGAAGAAGTTATCTCCAGTTTGTTTGACAGGAAAATTTCAATAAAAATGCACAAAATTTAGTATTCTTATAGAATTAAGGTTCCTTAATAAGAATTTACTACTTTTGAAAAAGAACAATGATTCTTTTCCTGAATTCTGGTACTAGATTGTGGACCTCATAAAAGTTGCTGTTACCAGTTAGCCATCTAGGCTTCACCTCTCAATGGTACTTTTCTGCCGAGCTTGAAGATCCCAGCCAATTGACAGGCAGCCATGAAAGAAGAGCCCACTTAGGTGGCAAAAAAAAAAAAGAAAAAAGAAAAAAAGATCTAAAGCTTTTGGAGCTCCTCCTGCATTTTATATGAGCACCCACATGTTACTGGCAGGAGAAGCACCTGCAAGGCATCCAAAATATTTGGAAGCTGGCTGGTGCAGGTTGGGTAAACTGTCATAGCTTTGGCTACTGCAGCTGTGATCACTTTGAATATCTAATATATCAGTGTGCTGCAGGTGTGGGGGTGGTACCATGACACAAAGAATTTTGTGGGAGATATAGAAGTCAGAATTCTGCCTATCCTACATAGTTTAAAATGTATGTCTTCAATAAGAGCTTTCTAAGGGTTACAGTGGTGCAGCGGTTAGTGTTGCCGCCTCACAGCAAGAGGTTCTCCCATTCGATTCTTGGCTAGTGCACCTTCTGTGTGGAGGCTGCATGTCCTCCCCATGGTTGAGTGATATTTAAAGACATGCAGGTAGGTCCTTGCATGAATGGGTGTGCCTTCTTTGAAGGCTGGGCATCGGGCTGGCAACTTGGCACCGTAAAAATCTGCTGCCAATCATTAGCAGACCGGAGTTCCGCTGTGGCAACCCCTAACTGGGAAAAGTCGAAAGACTCTTTAATAAGAGCTTTCCCTTTGTACTTTCTAATTTGCTGTAGAATCATATGTAAGCACAACTGAGTCTGTTAAGCAGTCCAACTGCTTTCTGCCTAGAATGGTGACAATACACATTAATACATAATGAGGTAAAACAACTGAAATATATTTCATACTGATAGCTACATATATTTGATAGAAAACTGTCAATACAAAAATAATTGGCAGAAAGAGGAAGGTGAATGACAGTTTCTAGAGTCATGCTGTTATACTGAATGATGGGGATGGAGAAGAACTTGCTAAATCTACTAGACCTCACCATATATGCCAATTAATTAAGCAGAGCTACACATGGCATAATTTTTTAAAGAATTCTGGACCAGGGCAGCAAATCACAATGAAGAAGCACATTAGACCTTGCAAAACTTTATTAATAATCAAACACTAGAGAATGTTCAAGCTTTGCCATCACATTACTGCATGGTTTAGAGAACCATTTCAATAAGGCTACATTCAAGCTTGTGGTTTTGCCATTGTTCATTTGGTTTGTACAAGAAAATGGTCTTTCAGTTTGAGGCAAATCATTAGATGATATAGTCTGAAAGATGCAACTGAGCTTGAAATACACTGGTTACAACTCATGGAAATTTGCCTGGGTGTAACAGACTTCTGCAAGGATGATAAAGTATGCACAAATGCATACATTTATGGTTACTGCTCTGGATGGCAAAAGCATTGCACTGTCTTATATTCAAGCATGCATTAAGAAACTATAATATATTCTGACTCAGTGTCATTGAATTGTCTGTAGTTATAATTTATTGCTATTTTATGTACGTAACAGATTTTTAGCTTGTTGCTGTCAAAATGTACACAGTTTTTGGAAATATTTAACTCTAAATGTTTCTTATTTCATTTTTGATATAATATTTGATGGAATGCACAGAAGAATGATTTAGCTCGATTATAACCATTTGCTCTATCTACATTTTCATTTCTGTGCAGGAAACCGCTAATTTCCTTTTCCAATCTATCAATTGTTGTATCTGCATTTAGTATAAAAAATGATGTGGTTTTATATTCTGTAAGGCATTTTGTGGCTTATTTGAAGGGCACCTATACCCTTAGGATGGTATAGGAAATATGGACCCTCAAAAATTCTGAGATTCTTTATTTATTTATTTAAAAATGTTAGGCTACAGTTGACAAATAATGAAAAATATTATTGTCTTCACAAATTGCTATTTCATGTCTTCTTACGCTGTTGACCTCCTAAGTCAATATTACTGATTTTTAAAAATTACCGCTGATTTGGGTTTTTTATTTTACAATGCTGAGATGTTATAATGTTACAATGTTTTTCCTAAGGCCAAGGATCACAGACAAGATGACTATAGGCCTTGCTCCAATCAGCCCCAGTATGGAGTACCATATCACTAAACCCTAAGTTAACACTCATTTTAAAAGTCATAAGATTTTGTTCCTTCCTGATTTCAGGACCAGTTTATTCCAACGGCTTGCAAATAATACAAAATATTTGCTCCTAGTTTTGAATTTACTGCCCCTAGATGAACCATATCAATGTTATTCCTAGTATCTTTTCCACTGATAACACAATTCAGCCCCAGACATTTTCTCATTTCTTAACCATTTATATACCCATATCAAATCACCACTGTGCATTCTGTAAACACAAAGCAGTGAACGATTAACAGTTATGATTAACAGTGATAAGTGTAATTATAAAAGAGCAGTGCTCACAGTCAGAAACAGAAAACTCAGTGAAAAGTGTTTGTTTTTGGACTTCCACACAACTATTTCTTAAATATGCAAATTACGAGATTGCTGTATTATTGAGGGAAAAAAATGGCTGTGATGCTTTAGTTTTGTTTTTTAAATACAAACCAGAGTAACCTTACAATAGTAATTGCACAATAGTGTTTAAGTATCATATCCATATAGCCATTGCCTAAATTGTTTATTAAAAAGTGAAATATAACTGAAGAATAGTTTGCTCACACTTACACTTACACACACACACACACACACACACACACACACACACACACACACACAAGTATATATATATATATATATATATATATATATATATATATATATATATATATATATACACACACACACACACACACACACACACACACACACACACACACACACACACACACACACACAACTGCATAGCAGGAGTCCTGCTTTTGATTTTAAATATAGAAGTATCCCTAGGAGTGTTTCTTGTTCTCAACCCCTTTTCCTTTATTTTATAAAGAAAAGTATTATTTGAACATAATTGTGTTAAGTGCGGTGGTGGTGTTGCGGTAGCGTTGTTGCCTCACAGTAAGATGTTGTCCTGTTCGATTCTCAGCTAGAGCATCTTCTGTGTGGAGACATGAGTGAATGGGCGTACCTTCGTTCAAGGTTGTGTGTCAGGGCTGGCAACTCGGCATGCAAAAATCTACTGCCAATCATTAGTGGACCAGAGTTCCACTGTGGCGACCGCTAACCGGGAAAAGCCGAAAGACACAACAACAATTGTGTTAAGTCCTCAGTGATTATGTCTTCAATAGTTTGAAACTTATCACAAACAGCAAGCACACATCTTTATTCTGCTATACCACACATGCTTTCCCATTGTACAGTTTTCAAGAACATCTTCTGAAAAAGCCAGCATCTGTAAACTGCAGCATTGGATTTGTCTATCACAAGTTTGTTTCACTATTCATTATAACTGTCTTTCTATTTGCAAAACAATGAGTCTGGAAACTGGTTTTAAAGATATAAAATCCTTTCATTCTCCTCACAGCCTTAGTTTTATATTTCAGTCCTACTATCAATTGCTTGCCACAGTTTAAACATGTTGAAGTCTAAAAATGCCAGGCATGACAGATGAACTTTGTTTTTTATGAATTTCCATTTCAAATGCTCAAGGGAAGAAAAGGGGATTTGTTACCTGGTAAATAAGTCATGAGAGTCATTTATGAGTGAGCCTCAAGGGAAAAGCAATTACAATATTTACTCTTTGTATCAGGCTGACACCAATAGCCTACTGCTGACCTGAACATATTTCATTCCACAGTGATCAGGTTGATAGTATCGGGCTTAAGGTGCATATTATACATATGACACATTCATCTCAGCTTCTAGTTTACCTCACAGCAGTGACAAATTTCTTAAACAAATTTATGAAGTACGGTATATGTGCAAATCAGCAACATAGCTTGATTTAAATAAAATTTGCACTTTTATATTCAGGAAAACACATTTGTCCATGCTAGACTGCTCTATTGCCCTACAGGCAATGTTTTGCATTTTCTTAAATAGTCTGTCTTCTTGCATCCTGGTTCTCTCCAGAAGCAACATTTACATGAGCCTTTAAAACAGAGCTGTCCCTTGATATATTAACTTTAAAAAGAGGGTTGCAGTCAAGATCTCCACAAAATCTGCAGGAAAACCCAGCTTATAAGGCTGTCCTTTGCTTCATGCAGAAGACATCATTAAGAAGAAATATAAAGATGCAACAAAATACTGTATAGGTAAAAGGGATGAAAAGTAGAATAATATACAAGATTCATTAGAATTGTAAGCACCTTAAAATAATTCAGAAGCTTCTAGATTATATTTTTCTTTGTGTTACATACCTCCCTTCTCTGTCTTCATTTATAGACCTGGAAAACCATCTTCTTGATACCACAAGTTTGACAGTTAAAAGTGTTATGTGTGTATTGGTGTCCTAATCCTAAAGTTATCTGGACTGCAACAGAACTTATTAAATAGACTGATAACAAACTCTCTGGTGTAGTTTATCTCATTATCTGTTGCTAGACCTAAGCAGGATCCTCACTGCCTTACTTCTTGAATTTGTACTTTCTAGCACAAACAACAAATGTACTCACATAGCAGTTCTACCAAACACGTTCACTTGTTGTTGTCCTATAATTTCATACTTGAATTTCAGAAAACTACAACTATTCACTTCAGTAACATGTCTATACTCATTCTCCACACATTATCCTATCTATTATTGCATGAGTAGAATGGACCTCATCCTGTTATTTAAGTTCATTTCTACCCTTGTCTCTGTACAGAATAAACAATTTCCAGCTAAAAGTAGGAGATTTAAGAGGCCACTGTTGTGCATGGATGACAGACTTCATTAGACAGAGTGTTAAACTAACTTACCAGGCATGACATTAGTGGTAAGCTTCACAGAGCTTACACTTACTTCAATCTTACCAGATCTCAAAAGCTTAAAATAGATTGCAGCTAAACATCATTATTATAAAATATAAAGGCTCTTGTGCTCTAACCCAAAATTTTGCTGGTCAGAAATAAATGTCTATTTTAACTTAAAAATAACCTCCTATACCATGATAACAGTATGACACAACAAATACTGTACACTTTTCAGACATGCTTAAAGACTATTTATCTAAAAAATATAACTACTTTTCCTACTGCCATACAAAATTACAATGCATACAGTCATCTGGAGTCACTGCTCCAAGTGTCTTCCAAGTTTTAAATTTTTTTTTTCTTTCTTTTTTTTTTTTTTTTGTAAAAAGGTCCCTACCTTCCTATACTAAATTGCCTATTAGATAAGTTGCCTTTCAGCATTTCGAATGTTGAAAATGATGAATTTAATTTAATCGAACTGTGGAGATGTTGCCTTTATTTTTCTAACATGGGGCTTTTATAGTGTTTTAAACTGCTTTTTAATATGTTTTTTTTTTCTAATGAAAAGTAACTTTTGTGGACTGGTAGCTTTACTGGCATGTTCTGCTTGTATTCTCTGAGAAAGATGCAGCATTTTAGGCTTGACCAAGGAAGAGACTATTGGTCCCATGGCCAGTCTTGTTTCCCACCACAAAAAGAAAAAGTTAAGCAAAACACCTTTGCTACCACAACAGGGTATCAATTTGCTTCAGCAGCAGGTGGGTGACACTGCTGTGGCCATTTATTGTACTTCAGACCAGTCATGTTTTACCACAGATCCTTCTGGTGTAGCACCTACAGCTATTGTGGACCATGGTTAGCCACAACCACTGTAGCTGGTTGAGTCCCCTCAGTGGGCATGGGAAAGCCACTCTTTCTTGTCCTGGGATAGGGACAGGGGAAGGATCCATATTGTGGCAGAATGCTGTTTCCATCCCTGGGGAGGCAGCTGCTGACATTAATAATACAATTGACCCCATTTTCATGTCAACAAGCAACCAAAAACTAAGCATGTATCTACTCTTCCTCAAATTTCTTTGGATAGGAGTACTATACTGGAAGTGGCTATTCATCCTTTAATTTAAGATATTCATCCTAATTATAAAGTAGCTTATGGTAAAATAACATGGGATTCTTCTTTTCCTGAAGAGATTCAAGATTCTGAATCTGAACAGGAAGATGCAGAGATGGATTCAGAGTTTTGTCATCAGACTTCTGATTCAGACTCAGAGGAGGTCTCTGTTTCTGTTTCTCCCTGTAAGTGTTTCTCTTTCTCTCAGAGCATTGCTAGTGCCCTAGTGTTTTCAGTGGGAGAGCACTCAGCTTTCTCAGTCCCTCAAAAAGTGCTATGAGTTATTACAGAAGGGTATTCCAGAAGCTACACCCATTCCTCTTGTGTTGCCTGCTTTGAGGATGTGTGTCTTATTGAATTTTCCTTATTGTAAGCCCACTGTCCCTAAAAATGCAGATAGAATGTATAAAGTTTCTCAGTCATTTAAAGTTTTATACAATCTTCCCAAACCTGACCCAGCAGATATAGCCATAGTAAACAGTGTCTGTTTTGCAGCAGGTAGCACACTCATCTTTGGTACAAAAGACTGTGGGGTCTATCTTATCTACTTTTTAATACCTTCAAAAATTCTTTACACAACTTCTCCTGTACTTTTATCATCATTTTACATTTCAGAAACACATGTTCGGTAGCTTTTCTTCACCACAATATAAACAAATCCTTTCATTTTTCTTTTTATAATGACATATTCCCTTTTACTTCCAATTTATCTATTACAGTCTCCACAAAAATGTTGCCATTCTACTTTTTTATTACACCATTTACTTGTTATGTTTATAGCTTTATTTTTTTCTTCTGCTAACTTTTCCCATAGTTTAACAGAATAATATAGTGTCATTATATTCATGTACCACAGTTTTCTTTCCTTTTTTCTATTTTATTACTTTTTATTTTCCAAATTAGTATTTTCTTGGTAACATTTAATTTCATCATTTTTATATTCTTTTGTCATTTACTACATCTTATCATATTCCAAACATTTTCATACTTATATTTAAATATTCTTAGAGCCAAACTTTCGTCTTTTTCATTTATCCATAGTAACATTTTATAAAAATTGAGAGAAGCAACATATAACACTGGGTTAATTAACCTTAAACTACATTCTTCTTTATTTATATATAAAATTCTCCTTTTACTAGATTCAGTCTTAAACCCCATATGAATGAAAAATGTGTCTGAACAATTATTTTTCCAGTATCATTGGTAGAGTAAATATATTTGCTAAACATTCTATTTTACCAATAAAATTGAATTCATCAAAGAAAACTTTCTTCTAAATGACAGCCTATATGTTTTTTAAACCAAGGACATTCTTTCTATTTCTTCTATTATCTTTTACCATTGCATCTTGCTTACATTTTAATTAACACTTTTTAAGACAGACATGTCATTCATTGTAAATTTGTATTCCACCTATCTTAAGTATATTCCCTAGTCCTTTATTTTTCCTTTGTTTAAAGCCATTCACATTGCTTCTAAACATTCATTTAAATGCCATATTACTTGTTTTATCCACATTTTTTTTGGCAATTTTTATAATATCATCTGAAACAAGACTGGGATTATTAAACCTTAAGGCATTACATATTCTGCTTTCTTGATTTTATCATTTATTTCACAAACAATTATATTAATTGTTAAAGTAAAGAGAGCAAAATCACTGGACATCTCTGTCTCATAGCCTATTTATAATTTCCTAATTTTCTCACCTATGTTGTATTCTTTCATTTTCACCCATAAGATACCACGCCCTTTTTATCAAATGCCTTATTAAGATCTCCTGTCATAGGTTTAGCTTCTTCTCCTCTAGTTATACTATCATCCACAATCTGTCTTGTTATTATTATTAAAATAATTCTTGACATCCCTTCTCTTTTATACCATACATATTATGTTCCATAACACTTTTCATCTTTGGTTGAAACCTTTTTTATCTTCATAACATATTATAATCATTATTGTTTTGTACTATGTATATTTTTTCATTATTTGTTTTCTTTTTTCTTCCATAAAAATTTAAGTATTCCCCTATATATGTCTTTATACATAAAACCTTTTTTTAGCCATTCATTTAAACTCTTTTAGCCATTCTGTAAAACTTTTATTCATTTTACATCCCATTCCATCTGGCCCTTCTGTTGAAGCTTTATTTGTCTTAATAGTTTATCTAATTCATACAAAGAAATCTTCTTTTCAATTTTTTTAATTTTTTGCTCTGAAAACATTTTTCTTTTTGTATTATTTTAATTTTTTGTTATCTTCCTTAAATGACTCTTGCACATGTTCTACAACAATATTTAAAATTTGTTCTGACTTCTTTGCATTTCTACTTTTTGTATTTTTCATTTCCCTCGTTGCACTACTATCTTCCTTTACTAGTCCACTTTAATATATAGAAACCTATTCTCCTTATTCTTCTAAATATATATTTGAATAGTAACTGTTTATTTTTCAGTTGATTTTTTTAATATTTTTCTTTCTGTTTATCATTATTTGCTAAATATTCCACTGCATCTTTATGTGCTCTTTTATATTTTCTTTATCTGCTTTTCTTACATCTTATAACCACTGTAAATAACACATTTTATATTTAATCTTAAAATACATCCACCATTCAGATCAATCTTTATAGAATGTTATCATCTTAATATGATGTCTCCATAAGTGCATTATTATTTTTTTGTCTTCTTTATCCCATTTATTTGTATTTAACCTTCTTATTCGTTTTCCCGTTTTTAAATGTTCCCTAGTTTCCTATATCTCTATCCATATTGCTAAATGAGCTGAAAATTTGTTTCATTTGATTCTCCATCTCTTATAATTAGTCCTTCTGATATTATAAAATAATATATTTTTGTTCTGTAGGTACCTGTTCTATAAGTCCATGAATTTCTATGCCAGATGATTAATTTACCACATCTCATACCTTTGATAGTTGATAGTTTTCTTACATAGTTTCCTTTCTTTACTTCTTAAATCACAGTTAAAATCTTATTTCACTATAATATACATATTTACCACTACATAATCTAAAATTTGATGACATGCTCTTTCTTTGCAAGCAACACTGGCATAAATTGCTCTAATTCTATACATTTGTTCCTCTCATTTGAAGTCCACAATAGCTAATCTTCTCATTCTTACTAAAGTTACATCCAATATTTTTACTGTAGTTCGACAAGGAATTCCTATTTCAGAGCATAAATCATTTCTCAAATTCCAAATTATTTTTCTCCATAGTCTTTCTGTTTGTAATCTATCTTCATTTGATAAAATTCTCGTATCTTCTCTGACAATTACATCTACATCACATTTATTGACCATTCCAAAACCCCTATCCCTCTTACTATATTGCTAATACTATTCATATTTACTGAAAGTATCCCGACATTATTACTTTCTCTTTTCCTTAACTTTCTAGAGATTATGATTATATTATATTGTATTTCTTGTCCATTTTCTTTCTTTTTTTCTTTTGTACCTATTCCTTTAAATGTTCTTTTACTATCTTTTACCCTTTATCAACTGAATTCTTCTTTTTTTCCTTTTCCTACTTCCCAATTTATATCTTCTTCATCACTTATTTCAGAACCTTCCTCCATTCCTTCTTTCCCATGTCTTCCTTTATCGTCTTTGTCTAACCTTTCTTCTGTTTCTACCACTTCTATCATGTCTTCTTTTTCTTCTTCTTCACTTTCAATATTTTCATTCTTATAATCCATCCATAAATGCCCAATTTTGTTACATTTACAACATTTTAATTGACATTTATTTTTGCATTACAACCTAATTCTCCACACATGTAGCATATTTTTATCACAATTATCTATCAAATGTCATAAGTTCATAGGTTGGTACTAGGCTATCGGCCCTAGGGCCTATACAAGCCTAGCCGTAACAATTCCCTGGATATTTCTTCCCACAATATTTACTTCTCTGGACCCCTGTCTAGCAGGGTGACTGACATGATCCCCAGGGTGAATTTCCTATCTCCCATCCAATCATCAAGGTTCCTTTTGTAGAGGGCCAATGAGGCGGTGTGCTTGACATGTATGGGCAGTCTATTCCAGAGTATGGGAAGTCTCTAGGTCAGGAACCTATCCCTCTAGCATGTTTTCTTCATTGTGATGACAAGGTTTAGATCTCTGGAGCGTGTGGCTCTGAGAGATTGAGATTTCTTTAAGCGGAGCATGTCCAACAGCTCAGGGTTTTACATGGCCTTGTATGTTAAGCAGAGATCGCCTCTGAGTAGACGATATGCCACAGAGTATAGCTGGAGTTTTTTTAGATGGTTAGCATATGGCATCTGATTTAGGCCTGTGATTCTTTTAGTGAGGTATTTCTGTGGCCTTTCCAGCTGTTGCAGACGTCTTGTGAGGTACATACCAAACAGGGTATTATACTCTATAATGGGTCTAATGAGGGATGAGTACAGTGGGACAATGACCTTGTTTTTTCTGGATGAAAAGCCCTTAGTGATGAGGTGTGCCACATAGAAGGATTTCCTGACTGTTGTGGTGATGTGGTTATCGAAAGTGAGACCACTGTCCATCTGTGTCCCTAAGTCTGTCATCACACTTTCAATGTTTAGTGTACTGCCACCTATGTGGTAATTCATGGGTACATGTTTTTTTCCAAAGGGGATAACTATGCATTTCTTGGCATTAAGCTTGAGCTCATGGCTCTGGCACCAGGCATCTGTTTCTGTAAGGCCCTTTTGTAGAATATCCACATAATTTGGGGATTCAATAATGGCTCCCGGTTTGCAGTCATTTGCAAACTTTGTTAGCCAGAGTCCCTTAGTGTTGGCCTGTACTTCAGAGAAGTAGATGCCAAACAAGAGTGGTCCCAGGACTGAACCCTGAGGTACTCCACTTGTCACTTGTCTGGAGCTGAATTTGGAGTTGGCTACTTTTACAGTCTGGGTTCTGTCAGTAAGCCAGTTGGCAACCCATCGATGGGTGTAGGGATTTATGCCCAGCTTAGTAAGTTTATCTATGATTCCAGAGTGGGGAATGGTGTCGAAGGCCTTGTCAAGGTCGAAATAGGCTGTGTGGACCACCTTACCCTCGTCTACAGCTTTGGAGACTGATTTGAAGAAATCAATCAGATTCAGGAGACAAGATCATCCCTTCACAAACCCAAAATGGGTGGGGTCCAGTGTTTGAAGGTTGCCAATGTCTTTGTTTATAAGTTCCATGATAATGCGTTCCATGCCCTTGCAGATCAGGCTTGCCAGACTGATGGGATGGTATTTCCTGGGAACCAAGGTGGATCCACCCCTGTGGAGTGGGATAACTGTAGCTGTGTGCCACTCAGTGGGCACAAAGCCTGAGGCAAGGCTATGATTAAACATGACACTTAGGTGAGGTGCCAGTTCATTTTGTAGTTTGTGTAGTACACAGCCTGGGATGTCATCTGGTCTCATGGATGCTGTATTCTTAGCTTTGGAGAGTGTGGTTTCTACCTGTGTGGCCATGATTACCGGAATTTGACAATCTTTTGCTATTGAGATGGGCCATTTAGGGGGTGAGAGGGGGGTGAAGTTGGCACTAAATCAACCTGCCAGGATATTGGCAAGATCCTTGGGATCAGTATATTTAATGCCATTCTGTTGTAGCTCAGAGCAGATCTGAGCAATGCCATTTAGATTCTTGACATAACTATAGAATGCCTTGTGGTTGTCTTTGGAATATTTGGCAATTTTATTTTCGTAACTAGCTTTTGAGGATTTTATGAGGGATCTCAGCTTCTTACTATGGCTGGTGTGGGAGTTTTTTGCATCCTGGGATTTTCTTCTTTTCTGCAACAGTTTCTTCCTTCTGTTGTAAAGTTTGTTTATAGCAGGGGACCACCAGATTGGCTTCCTTTTTTTGGAGAAGAGCATCTTGGTTCTATTTGGGATGGCACGATTCATGCACGAGTGAATGTGCTCGTACAGTGCCTTAGTGCCTTATAAACAAAAAGACATTTTTGTTTATAAGGCACTAAGGCACATGTCCCTCTTTTCCATAAAAGAAACATTGTTTGGGTTGTCCTGAATATTTTACTACACATTATTTCTTTCAACATTTATCATGCTTGAAATATGTATAATTATGTCCTTTTCTATTTGTAATACAATATTACATTCCAGTTCACCAGTCCATAAACCCCTTTTATCATAAACAACTTTTGCAGTGTCTGATACTTCTTTACATAAACATTTCAAATGTTATATCTTTTTCTACTTCCATTCAAAATTGTACATGAATCTTCTTTTTGTTTCTGTGTTAAATACTTTTATTACATATAAGTTCCAGGGGTTACAGTCCTTCTTTTTTATATTCTCCAAGAAAATTTGTCATTGCAAAAACAGTCTCAAATATAATTCCATAAAATGTCTTTTTGTTTATAAGAATAAAAGCTCTTACCTCTTAGGTTTTTACACCCAAAGGAACCATTAAGTTGTCCCATACTTCATACCTATTCAAGTCTTGATCTTCTTTATTTTGAATTCTCAACACATACTTCCACATTACATTCTCTTCTGCTTTCTGTTTCTTTTCTGTTATTTCCAAAGTCCTTGTTCACCTTTTCTGTTCCATCATCATCTTTCAGGATTGATTCTGCCACTTATTTTAGTATTTTGTCCATAATATCTCCCCGTGAAACACTCCCTTTATTTTCTGTCCCTCTCTGCATCAAAATTTCTTTTAGTATATCATGCTGTAACCCTCCCAAGTGGAGGGCTGTGATCATGCAAGATTCTCTCATTGACTCCTCTTTTTTAGTTTCATCAAACAGGTTTTGCTGAAAAACAGCCTTTGAATCTTCCATAGCTTTTGAAGAATTCTCTGCAGCACTGATGTTCACCTCCAAGACTTCTGCCATTTTTTTCATGTCATGCTCCATTCTCCCATATACCACCGCGCTAGGAATGGGATATGCATGCTCTCTCTTTACCTCTGGGATTTTGAGTAGGGGAAGCTCCATGAAGCCCTAGCCAAATTTTCCCTAGTATTACAACTACCACTTTGGGTCTCCACTGAATACAGGTTACTAGCCTAGTGGGACTAACCCAGTTAACAAAGGATAAATAAAAAAAATTAATAATAAATTGATTCCTCTGCTGCTAAGTACTTAGTTAATTCCAATCATACTCTTTCTAATAAGAATGGGAAAATTATTGATAAGGATGGAAAAAGTGTACACTTCTGGAATTCTGATTTTCAGAATTTTGAATTGACAGGCTCATATGTTAAAGTTTGTTTTTACAAAATCTGAAAATATGGGGAATGGTTTATCTACAGTTTCTTCTTGTGAAGAAAATCTGCTTTAAATAACTTAGTTTCTTCTATTTCACAGGTCACTTCTCTGTCTTCAGTCTGTGTGTATAACGCTGTTGATACTCCTTCAAGGGCTATGGCCAATTGTGCTGTTTTAAAGAGGTTTCCTTGTCAGCATTTTCAGAACCTCCGGTATGATGGAAAAAATGAGATTTTAAATTCTGCCTTGGACTATTCACTGCACCAAGAGTGTTCACAAAATGTATAGGTCTGATTATAGCTCATTGCAAGTGACAGGGTATCCACGTTTTTACATATTTAGATGACTTGCTTATCTTTGCAGAATTTTTTTCAAGGTATCAGGAATCTCTTATTTGGATAAGAGATCTCTTCCATAAGCAGTCATGTGGTACAGCAACAGGAAAAGGGAAACCAGACTCCATTTGTAGACTAGTCATGTTAGTTTGCAATATAACTTAATAGCACAATTTCACTCTACATGCATCCCACATTCATTCAAAGCAAAACTTTGTGGCAGACAGGCTGAGCAGCAACAGGGCAGACCCTTGTGAATGGAAACTAGATCATGGGGTCTTCCAAGCTTTGATCCATCCATGGGGAATTCATCAAGTAGAGTTCTTTGCAGTCCTCTCTGAACAATCAATTGGCAAAATTCTATTCCAAGACATCATGCAAGAAGGTCTGAAAGACAAATGCCTTTCTTTTCTTTGGGCAGGAGTGTTCCACCATTCCCACTAATATTTAGTGTACTTTTGAAGATTCAAAAGAAAGCCACCAAGATCATTGTGGTGACTCCCTTCTGGCCCAGGCAACCATGGCTCTCCCTTTTTTTGGAAATGGCCAGGGGCAATTATCACATTCTCACAGACTGGATCTGCTCACTCAAGACTAGGGGTGTTTGATACACCTGGACATGAATCACCTTCAATTGACTGCTTGGAAAATAGAAACTTAATCCCTTTTAGGCACCTGTTTTCTGAGGGCATGCAGCAGGTAATGATAGATGCAAGAAATCTTGCTTCTAGAAGATCAGTTATTAGGAAATGGAAAAGGTTTTCTGTTTGGTGCCCACAAAATAACTAGCACCCATTCAGAACTAGTTGCTCTCTGATTTTACAATAGCTGTCTGATTTATTATCCTATGGTCCTTATTATACTCTATCAATGTTCATTTATCTGTCATTTCAGCATGCTTAAACATGGACCCTTTACTTCCAATGCAGTCTCATTTCAAAATGCTCTTGAAAGGGGTATGCATAAGAGGCTTCATAGAAAAATGTATTACAGAAGTTAACACTTGCTCCATTTGTACTAGCTAGTCTAGCTGATTTGAGATTCATAACATGTAATAAAGTTTTACTTATTGATTTGACCTCTGCAAGAAGGGTATCTGAGTTACACTTTCTTATGGTGAGCCATCCCTGTCTCATTTTCCACATGGAGAAGGTTTCTTTGAGAAGTAATCCTTTTATGCCTAAAGTGGTATCCAAATTTACTTTAAGCCAAACTATGCATCTCCACATTTTCTTTCCTGAACCTAAAAATGAAGGAGAAAGGGTACTCTATATCTTGGATGCCCTCTCACAAGTCAGAAACTATCTTGACTAAATCTTTCAGATCTTCAGGTAAATTCTTAATTTTTTGTGAAGGAAAGAATAAGGAACAAACTGTGTCAAAACAGACTATTTCCAAATGGTTGTCTAAGGCTATTACCTTTTGTTATACTCACCATAACAAATTTATTACAGATAGAGTCAAGGCCCACTCTACGAGAGCCTTGGCTTCATCTATGTTTTCTGGAAAGGGTTGGATTCTAGAAATATTCTAGAAACTGCTACATGGTCCAGTGTACATACTTTTACAGGTCTAGATTTAGGTTTGGTAGGACATTCTTCAGTGTTCCGGACCATTCTCCTTCCACCTCTCAGATATTATTAGCTATGGCAATCTACCCATATATTTAAGGCTACTGCAGCAGTGATCAATATGAAGAGTATAGTACAGCTCTGTGAGATGAACTTACCATAACAGTTTTTATTCAAATGATCACTGCTGCAGTATGGGCTCTCTCCCTCCTTCCCCCTTTTTTGGTGTGTTTTCTATGCCAGGGTGTAGACATATATTGTTTTCTGTCAGCGCATAACTGTGTCAGGGCTTAGCCTCCATTTTCTTGCTGGCAGTACAGCTGTGAAGGGCTTTGTGTCTACATTTGTCTTTTAGTCAGCTCAGCATGAGGTGCTTGATAGTTTGGGTGCATGGAAGGTGTCCTGAAGCTTTGGAAGCTGGCTGTTATATTTTTGATAGGATATAACTCTTATAGATAAGGCTATTGCAGCAGTGATCATCTAGTGTTATTGTAAGCTCAACTTACACAACTGCACTTTCCAATGCAAGCATGTGAATTTGAGCAGCAATTAATTGCATTTAATAATTATTGAGAACTTTCATCTCTTACATCTGGTTTGAGACTTTAATGTGTTTCTCCATAGCCAACATTCTACCATTTGCAAAAATCATGAATACCCTATAGTTTAGACAGGCATTTTCTATGTACTTATTTGATAAGTATGATATCCTGAACATGTCATAGCATGGTGTCTAGAACTGATATAATACTAATACTACTTTTGCCATACTAGTTGATGACTACTTGGTTGAGAAAACTCATTGATGGGTGCTCGCACACACACACACACACATACACACTGCCAGCTACTGATCACTCACGTCTACATACCCATAATGCATGCTGCATGCTTTTGTCTATGAACATGGCCTACTACAAGTGCTTACATACCATTAACTCAAGGCACACTTCCCTACTGCCATTCACTTGTTTTGGCAAGTGCCCTAACTTCCATTACTCCAGTTCCTGTGCACTATCACTAGGCTAACTATCCCTCCAAGAATCCTGACCCCTAAAAACATTTTCCTTCCACTCCTTAACATCATCCCTAAGCTTTCTCCCAGTTGATCCCTAATCCTAGCAGTGAGGCAACTCCTGATCATACCCTAACCCTAACTCTTTGCTAACTCCTGATTGATGCCTTAACCTAAACTCCACCTCCCTCCCAAAACCTAAAGCTCCCCTGCTAGTTCCATTCACCTCTTACCAGATACACAACAAGCCTTTGATGGCATCTGTCTACTGTGGGACCTCTGTTCTTGAACTCATGTTTGAGTTTGAGCAGTTGCTCTGCAAGGTGAGTGAATAGGGAAACAGCCACTCAAACCCAAGGTCTGGACTTCCTTGGCTTTAAGCAATTTTGGCTTGAGCAGCTGTAAGGTTCCACTGTAGGGTTGTCACCTTTCTAGTGGTGAAAACCTGACTAAAAAACACACCCCTTGCAGTACCCACAACCCCATCTCTCTCTACCCATTTCACTTCCCACTCATCCACCCACTCACTTTACTGCCAATTTCATGACATCAATGCATACATCATTACAGGATCAGTCCTTTGACATGACATGGTTTCAGTGAATTTTACACTTGAAAAAGGTGTAACATTATTAAACTGACTAGATGAAAGAAGTCATGCATACAAGGGCTATTATCGCATGTATACAATCCAGGAACATATACTGAGTACATCACATGTTAAGCCTCTGACTTTAGAGGTATAAAGATAATCTTTTACATAGAAATATGTACCATTCAAGAAGGCAGATGCTAGGTACAGTTTGGCATACACCTTAAAAGAAGGTGGGCATCCACCACAAGAGGAAAGAGATCAGAGACTGGTAGGATTATCTGCACCAGCTGCATCCTAACATGCTTTAGCCATGGCAATAACAAGCTCTTCATGCAAGCCTACTATCACTGACTATACATATACATTGGTTTCCAATGTGTTTTACACTCTATGAAAACCTATATCCTGGCTAGCACTACAGCGTGCTGCCATATACAGAAAGTAGCTGTGTACCTGTTAAATATATGAGGTGCAGCTCTGTAGAAATGCATATACATTGCTTTCATAAGTAACTAACTTATCACATACTATAAACAGTACAGATTTGTGCAAAGAATGGCTGCGGAGCACATGCTCGGTGCAGTTATGACACTGTATTAAGTGGACATGTGTACTCCTCTGGAATGTGCGTGTAGTGGGAGGACTTTATGCAGATATCATCAATGTGCAGATACAGCATTGTTAATCATGGTAATATTGTATGCTGACTCAGTAACACAGTATGCTGATCACCATGCTCACGTTTGTGTCTTCCTGTCACCATGCTCACGTTTGTGTCTTCCTGTCACCATGCTCACCTTTGTGTCTTCCTGTCACCATGCTCACCTTTGTGTCTTCCTGTCACCATGCTCACCTTTGTGTCTTCCTGCTGCATATGAACCTCCTGTAAGACTGGTCGACAAAACACAGGAACAGAAGCCACCTACCTTGTCAAATATGTCCTAGCTAAAAGGCCTACATAAATTCTACATAATGGTTATGTTTAGAAAGTTGTGACCACCAGACCTATGAAACATCACATGATGATACAATGGAAGACTTGAAAGTGGCTGCTAGTAGTACTTTCGGATTGTCTGCCTCACAAACATAAAACTTCTGTTTAGGTTTGAATCCTATTATATCATATTATCTCCCATGAACAGAGTATTTATCTTCTTGTATATCTAAATGACCCAGGTTTGGGGAATGGTCAACTCAGACCAGACACCACTAACCATTATTTGTCTATACCTGTTATGCTCCTCTGCCGTAATGACACAACTTATACACATTTTCCAGATCATGCTGTCTCCAGCTGCCCTGTTTTACCACTTCTGTATGCATTCTACTGTCAGTTCAATCTATTGTGCTTGCTAACTGTCAAAGTCTGTGCCGCTGCTTTGTTTTAAAAATGGTTCTAAGTCAACAAAGTAGTGTTGTTCTGATACCACCTCCGTAGCATCTGCACTTTCACTTTTACCATATCTTCTGTGCACACATTTGTGCTTCACAGATCAATTTTTTTATCTTGTTGTATCCTACTTTGAACACTACTGTTGCATTTCTTTACTGTATTGACAGTATGGTAAACTTTTGACAGCAACCCTCATACACTTGCGCACACACATACACACACACACACACACACACACACACACACACACACACACACACACACACACACACACACAAATGCATACTGCTTTGCATACATCTCAGCTGTGTGAGAATAGTTTCTTATTTCCTTTAGGTAAATGGGCAACTTCCATATTCAATATTGTTTGGGTTTGTTAAGCATTCCGTGTTTAGTATTTCAGCAGACAGTCTATGCTGGATGTTACTGACTCATAATCTTTTTAACAATGCATTTTGTAAGCAAAAACATGTTATCTATACATGTTTTTCTATTTTAAATACAAAACCACAAATTCATACGTATTTCTAATTAATCATTTATATAACCTTATCAGTACCTATTTCAAAATAGAACTTTAGCAAGTAGGTTACTTCCTCTCATATACCGTTGGAAGGTAAGAAAGAAAAAAAGAAAAATAATACATTTTATTTATATATATCTACACAGACACACACACACACACACACACACACACACACACACACACACACACACACACACACACACACACACACACACACACACACACACACACACAGACACCCATATACACACACATACGGTGCTGTTCTTGTAGTCAAATTTTAGATGGTTGATTTTAATTTTATTTTGCAGTACATCAAACTTATTTGGTCAATGTATGTAGAATAAATTACAACTTGAGCACCGACGTATGATACATATGTGTGTTTGACTGCATGTTTATGTGCATCTGAATATGTCCGTATGTAAGAATTTTTATGCGCGTATGTTTGAATGCATGAGTGTGTGTGGATGTATGCACTTGTGTATTTATGGAATTACAGTGTTAGTGACCTGCTGGCTATTAGCGTGAGATCGCTAGTAGTGGGGTAAGGAGTTTTCCTTATTTCCAACTGTTGTGCGATCTTGAACTTAGTATCTTCAGTTAGCAGGGGTTTGGGGGACACAACTTTCTATATGCAGGGGGACTTGACCCTCTGGAAAAAAAAGTACTTTTTTATGTCCTTTGATGTGTGTTTTTATCTCAGTGTACTGGATTTGTGGAATTGGTATATTGAAATGTTGAATGAGTGATATATATATATATATATATATATATATATATATATATATATATATATGTGTGTGTGTATATATAGGTACACACAGTGGAGAGAATGGTAAGCGTAATGGGAGCATTGCCATTCTCTTCACTGTAGCGTGATCTTAAAGATGGTATATTTAAGTTGCAGGGGGTGCAGGGGGTTGCCCCCTCCTGCAAAAACATTGTTTTAGTTAGTTTTTTTGTTTTTGCAACACTTTGTAGTTTTGAGATTCCAAAATCTCAATGTTTTGAGTTTGATGTATCAAAACTTGAGATTTTGGGCTTTCGAAATTCCAAAGTGGACCCATATATACATATATATATATATATATATATATATATATATATATATATATATAAATATGTACGTGTACTCACGTACAGATGGATAGACAGATATAAATAAGAATACAAGCAGAAATATTGACAGATAAAAATACTGAAAGTCAGAATATTGTCACCCAAATATCAACTAGACTGACATATCAAAATATCAAACTGAAAATAATGACAACAAATACAAATCACCCAAACCCCATGGAAACAAAGACATCCACTTTCGTTTTGCTTTCATTAAAAAAAAAAGGAAATTATTCAAAACATAAAAATACCAAAAGGCACAATTTTATATATATATATATATATATATATATATATATATATATATATATATATATATATATATATATATATATATATATATACATATATATATAAATACACACACAGATACACAAACACACACACACACACACACTTATATGAATACAGACACACACACACACACACACACACACACACACACACACACACACACACACACACACACACACACACACACACACACACACACACACACGCACACACACACAGCTTGTTTTATAGCAGAAAGCCAAACTACAGTAAAGCACAAAGTATGATGAACACATTTTTGCAATTATTTACATTAAACATTCGTATCCAACCAATCACATCTGCAACATGAAGACTTCGTGACAGAGGTGATCAGAAATTTCAGATTCATTCTGCACTTAGATAATTCTGTATCCAGCTTGAATTAACATCACAGTGAGGGAACCCACAGAAGACTGGGATAAGCAGAGGTACTGAATGAATGCTTTGCCTCTGTTCTCGCACAGGAAAGAAAGGGGAGTTAGCCAAGCTCAGAGAGAAACAGGCTATAAATAAGGAAAACAGAAAAGAAACACCAGGAGAGTAACACAGAAACAGCTAACATCACAGAATGAATAACACAAATGGAGCAGGTGGGCTGTCTTCCAGATTACCCATCTGCTCCATGAAACACCTACATGGGGTGGCGGGAGCTGATTCAACATTTTTAGCACCACCTATATTAACTCCTAAAAGATATGTATGAAATACAATCTGATCTGACACAACAAATGTGCGTGTGTGTGTGTGTGTGTGTGTGTGTGTGTGTGTGTGTGTGTGTGTGTGTGTGTGTGTGTGTGTTTATATCTACATGTGTGTTTGTGTGTGTATATCATATTTTAAGATATACACAAACCTATCAACAGATGTTTGCTTGATATTTAAAATCTTGCATAAAACATTCCACAGTCAGCCTTGAATGTAATTTATGAAATCCCTGCACACACTATTCCTTACATGTCGCATGCAATTTTTCCATTGCACATTCCTCTATCACATATTTTCACATTGCGCACTTTCACACTTCAATGCTCTTTAGTACAGTCTGTGCCCCACCCGATGGAAGGTGCACATCACAATGTGGATGCTTCAGATAATGTCTCTTTATTTGCCCTAGGCAGTAGTCAGTTTTTGCCATTGCATCTGTATGAGGATGTTTTCATCTATTCATTTTTTTTTTTGTAAGACAGCAGCTGTTTTCATAGTGACATTATAAATTTATCCTGTTAAGATAAGGATCTACTGCTGAGGGGTTTGCTGGCACAAGCAGATCTCTTGTAGAATGATAGCTTTTCTATCATTCATCTGAGTCTAGCCAAAGTGTTTTGTGTAGTATAGTTTGTCAGTTTCATAAATGGAAATATATCATTGAAATGCCCATATTTGCAGTCAAGTCAGCTCAACTAAAATTATTTTTCATATGGCATAATGGTTATTCTAAAATTAAACTGACCATGTTTATTAACTGTTTATGATCTTGAGAAGCAGTGGACACCTACTAGATTTCAAAATTAATTATGAAAGCAGGTCAGTGATGGAACTCCACTCTACTCATTTAATATTCCCATTTTTGCTGATGCTATTATGTTGTTTGCATGGTATTTACTCACATCTTACATGATTGCTGATGTTATCTGATAACATGTGTAGTGGCATTAATAAAGCAAACATTTTTGATCATGTTAGAAATTACCCACAAGAAAGCTACCAAATAAGTCAGGTTTTTATGACACAACCCCCAAATAAGGAGCTAGAGGGAGGATGCCATGTTCTAATTTATCAATGAGTAAAAAAATCCCTAATTAACTAATACTGGACATAATACATATAGATAAGCCAAATAAAACTGAGCACATACAAAACAAACTCCAGCAGTGCAATCTGAATGACGTGACTGAGTAAACTAAGCAAGTCAAAGATGATTAATAGTAGTATGAGTGTGTATGTGAACAAATACATACAGATATGCATACCCTGTGATACTATCATCTATATTGACATACCAGGATAACATGCATACCCTGTGATACTAGCATCTGTACTGACATACCAGGATAACATGCATACCCTGTTATACTATTATCTATATTGACATACCAGGATAACATGCATACCCTGTGATACTAGCATCTGTATTGACATACCAGGATAACATGCATACCCTGTGATACTAGCATCTGTATTGACATACCAGGATAACATGCATGCCCTGTGATACTAGCATCTGTATTGACATACCAGGATAACATGCATACCCTGTGATACTAGCATCTGTATTGACATACCAGGATAACATGCATACCCTGTGATACTAGCATCTGTACTAACATACCAGGATAACATGCATACCCTGTGATACTAGCATCTGTATTGACATACCAGGATAACATGCATGCCCTGTGATACTAGCATCTGCATTGACATACCAGGATAAGTTACAATCAGAAGCATGCCTCATCTAGCAAGAATTGAGACAGAGTTATTACAGCTGCCAAGTGCTTTTAACAGAGCTTCCATCAATTACATCTTTTGTGAGGAACAGTTCTTTATTTGGCTTTATAAAAAATGGTCTGTTCCAGATTCACTTAGTTTGCCACACAGTATGTGTTTGCTTATTATGCAAAACTCAAAAGTAAATAAACATGAATCACACTGATTTATTAAACACAATATTTTATAAATAGAAAGCTATTATATTAAACCAAATGTGCTTCACACTTAATGTTTTCATCAACTATTTCATGGTGTAAATGTTTGCTTCACATCAGGGATATTAATTTTTGAGAGTTATGATAGCAGAATGCTACGGTATTGGAGGGAGACAATATTTTATTTTTACACAGGCATGCTGTCACATAACTACATATGTAGATACTCAGGCACGCACACACACACAGACACATACACACAGTTAGCAGCAGCTTGTAGGCAAGAAAAACATCAAATAACGAAATATAAATTCTTCTAACTGGAAAACAAGCTGATTATGCCTTAAAAAATTATCACACACCCCACCACAACCCTTTAATTAATATCTGACAAACAAAACTATAGCAAATATTCTGGTTAAAATTAAATGAAACGCGAAGACTTTTCAATGGAGTCTTATATTAAACCTCTGTTTAATTCTGGGTTGGTATGAAAGTCAGGTAGAATGGAAAATGTATTTCCAAGAGATTTATGAATAAGCCCCTGGGCATATCTGTAAATTACTGCTTCTCTCATAGCATGGGAGTTGCAACTGTTGTACATGAAACTTCTCTAGGTATGTGTTTCCTTTGAGTTAAATAGCAAATGCTTTAAGAATAATATACAATAATTCTGGACACTTTTATTAGATTGCACTGATTTTTATACATACACTAATTTCAAGAGTGCATGAAGAAAGGACCTAAATCCTAAAAAAGAAAAGCACTACTAGTGCAGAACAATTTACTAGCAGACACCACTAAAAAGTAACCATATACTGCATAAACTAACAAATACAAAATCACACAGACATGCACACAGACAAACCCCCTACCTAAACATCTCATAGTATAAAGAAACCCAACTAAAGTAGTTGACTACATTAAATTGAATTCAGTGATTGGTTAACAAGTGGTCAGCATTAAAACTGTTAGATATTCCCTTACAAGCATCAAAAACCATTAATATTATCAGCCATCAACATTATATACTGCAATTTTAGATATCTAGATGTATGAGCATCCATTGAAAATTCACCTTATCAAACTGCAATGATTGAACTGAACCTGTTGATCACCAACCAATCAAAAAATAAAACTTTAAACAAACGTTTTTGCACAGAAACAAGCTGTGTTTCACCCCACAAACTCTGCTAATAGTATATACCAACTCTGAGACTACATAGGATAAAGGCCACATTATAAGTAATAGACTTGGTTATTTTTCAAAACTGGATGTTGATAAAAGTTTAATCATGAAGGTTGCACTATGGCATACTTTTATTGTCTCCCTAAAATTCATAAACACTTGTTAGGTCCAGCTGGTCGTCCAGTAATTTCAGTATGTAATTATTTTTTTCCATAAAATAGTTTTTTAACCTAAGTATTTTTTTACCACTGGTTATGAAGTTACCATCATTTATAAGGATTACTTTTCATTTTTTTTGATTTTTATAAAATAGCAGAAGTGCAGCGGACCCAGAACATGTACTGGGTTACGCTTGATGTAAAAAGTCTTTGTACAAGTACCAAACTTAATTCTGGAATAGAGGCTCTTTATTATTATTTGGGAGAGAGCTCAGTATCAAATTATATTATTGACTTAGCACATTTTTGTTTGGTTAATAATTATTTCGAATTTAATACACAATTATATCATCAGGTGCTGGGTACGGCAATGGGGGCACCATTTACCCCCAAGTATGCTAATTTGTTTTTGGGACTGGCAGAAACTGAATACGTCTGTGTAACAGATTTTTATGAAAACCATGTAGTGAGATATTACAGATACATAGATAATTTAATATTTGTCAGTAAAGGAGGACAAGAGTTGGTAGCTAATTTTACAGATAATTTACAGTTAAATAGGTTTAAATTAGAATTTAACTACTTAAAAGTAGGAAGAAAGGTACTGTTTTTGGATGTCTTGCTTGATGGTACTGTTAATGGAAAAATAAGAACTGCAGTGCAGCGAAAATTTGAGGATGGCT
>NC_056744.1:1748641794-1748644294 GCF_019279795.1 Protopterus annectens | reverse complement strand
TTGCCTCTTAATTTTGGTCTGTTTCTCATAAAATTTGTGTTTTTTTGGCAAATCACTGAGCATTGACATCACTAAATAATACTATATAATGACAGCCATTTGAGTTTCAGACTTCATATCATACCTATGAATGTCTTAGAGTAAGAAATCTGAACAATGTCATAAGTAAAAGTGGGACAAACATCCCAAAATAGAGACAGTTTTTAAATATTGCTCTTAAAAACTTAGAACATTGATAAAATAACAGGTTTTGCATTAGCATTCATTTTCTGAAGGATATGAAGTCTGAAATTTAAGTGTCTGTCATTAGTTTCTAACTGCAGTTTGTAAAGATTTACCAGTAATTTGCCAGAAAACCACAAGTATATGAAAAAGAAACCAAAAATACGAGGCCAAAATCTAGACATTCTGCAAAAATCTGTACAGTTGGGAGGTATGCTTCAAATCCTTCAGAAAATATATAATGATGCACCATCTGTCATTCTAGCAACTTTCTAAGTTTATAAAAGCAATATTTAAAATATGCCCCTATTTTTGGGTCTTGTGTCTCCATTATGTTTGGCTTTGTCCAGATTTCTTCTTGAATTGAGAGGCTGAGAAGTATGTTTCCCCTACCAAACACAGTGGAGTTATTTTATTTTAATTCTATATACCACTATAATCCCTTCTGGTTCTATTACTTTTACATTTATGAATCAGATGAAGTTTTCAGATGCATGGCATATTGATGAACTTTTTACATATTACTTAACTCTCACTGTTGCAAAACTCTGATTGTGTTTGCTTCAAATTTAGTACATTCAAGATAATCTGCAAATTGCAGCATATGTCTGTATTGACGGACATCCGAGTAAACTGCAACAGTGTATGTTGCTTTAAATTAGATCTGTAGTGTCTACAAAAATATGTAGCAAGCAGCAACAAGTTAAGCTATATTATGCTTCACTTCTTTTAGTTCCCTCTTGTTTTGATGCAGGGCAAGATCATTCTTGTTGCATACGTTGTTTTTTTTCAAAATGTTATTACATAATTGCACTCACATTTTTGTGCTTGTTTGTTTAGATAGTTAGATAGATATTATTGCAATTGTTTCATATTTCAGTATATTAAACAGTAAACTCAGGGACTGATTCTCTTTACTAGATGGGGCATGGAACAATGTAGATTATGTCCCTGCATGGCTCACCCAGATTTAAAGTGCTACTTGTGTTTTTTATTTATGTTTAAGTCAATAACAAATGAGCATGAAATTTGTAATGATGAACTCATCAAATAAGCCAAAGCAAACTATTCAGAAAAGTACATGATAAACAATGGCAATACTTGGCAAATGCTTCAGTTAAGATTTATTAATTTATGTAGTATAATTTAATGTTTCTGTAGTTTGCTTCCTTGATAAAATAGTCTACCCAGCCCCTTAAATTTGATTGAATTGTATCCTATTCATCCTTAAGTGAGGTCTTAAGGGAAAAGTAGATCACTGCAATGATGCAAGCAAAACCTGCAATGCTGTTAAAATGGCAAGTGTGGTCTTTCAGTTCCTCTTTCCTGCAGAGGTCTCCTGTAATGTTTACTTCACTCTTCTAGCGCAGTGCTTTTCTTATCTAGGGATCAGCTTGCAAGTCTTACCTGAGAAGAAAAAGAGTGTAGCATTCTATTTGTAACAGTAGTAATAATAATAATAATAATAATAATAAAGTCTAGGCTGTACTTCACTTTCAGAGTTAATGGCTGCCTTGTCATTTACTTAAGAAGACTGTTAGTTTTTATAACTTTCTAAGGTGAGACTAGAAATGTTTAGGTGTCAACAATGAATGCATAGAGCTGAGTTTTCCATTGCTTGAAGAACCGATGTATAGTTTTCAGTGACAAAAAAGTGTGACATGTTGAAACTCAGTTATTCTGAGCTTCTGCCTGACTTATTCTTTGAACCCTTCTGGAAATACACCTCCGCATCAATGCCATATGCTGATGCTTTCTTCACAGTCAAATGTTAAGGCGTAATTGAACTTAACACCTGTCCCTTTCAAGGAACAACTTTTGATTCTGCTCTAAAAGCCACAATCAAAATAACCAATGAAGTTCAGAAAATCTTGCTGGGTAAGAGCCATTTTACATGAAAAGAAAATTATGCATCATTGTATTTTCAATGACATGTTACTCTAATGTTATATTTCTCTGAAAAGTATCTCTGTCTCTTTCTGTAGCTATCTGCCTATCTATCTATATTTCTCTGAAAAGTATCTCTGTCTCTTTCTGTATCTATCTATCTATCTATCTATCTATCTATCTATCTATCTATCTATCTATCTATCTATCTATCTATATCTAAGTAGGTACAAGCAGTTTTGACTCCTGTTACCAATGTAAGCAAAGTCTGACCAAGTGTCATTCAGTAATATTGCTTTCTGCATGCAACAGCACTGTGACTTGTACTGTTGATTCAAGTTTTACAAAGCACTAAATAAAATCTTATTCTGAACTGTGAACTTCCAATTAA
>NC_056744.1:1748634294-1748636794 GCF_019279795.1 Protopterus annectens | reverse complement strand
TCATGTCAGGGGGATGTAAAGAGGTCACCACTAATAGTATTGATTAATGGGGAAGGACTAAGTACTTGCATGAGATGACACTGGCTCTTAGGAACTTCATTTTCACAGAGAGGGCTACGTACCCATGGAATTGCCTTCCGGAATGGATGAAGGAGGAAATCACAGAGGCATTAACGAGAACATGTGACACGTGGAAACAAGGTTAGGGGAAATGTACTTCTGGAGAGGAGGTATGTTGCTAAATCCACTTAAAAACATAAACTAAATAGTCCTATTTTCTCCTTAATGCCATTAAACAAATGAAGTATAAAGATCTCTGGCAGCTGTCATGCGGTTCTTTAACATCTAGGCATCTTAGTGTCCACAAGTGAAAATGTACTCGGAACCCAGGCACCAAAACATGGTTACAATCCCAAGTACACATTACTGTAGACATCAAAAATAAACCTTCATAATGACCTTAAGGGCATATTTATTTATTTATTCATTCATTAATTTGTTCATTTATGAACCAGGAAAGTCCTGCTGGATAACTTTATCCATTTTCAGTGGATATCTAGGGAGAAAATGTATATGAAATAAAAGAAAAAGAAAATTAAGGTAAAACCTACTACTGAGATAAACAAATAAATAAATTCATGCCTATACCCATCCGTATGTATGTATGCACATACATGCATACATAAATAATAGCTATAGACTTAATTACATAAAAATAGGGACCCTACCTTGCCCACTCATCCTCACTGGTATGAGTCCCTCTCAGTGGAAACCAGAGAGAGAGAGAGAGAGAGGGAGAGAGAGAGAAATCTCCCTGAAAACCATTCCACAGCCTATTAACTAAAAAAGGCCAGTGAGTCAAATCAATGTGGAAAAAAGGACAAGTTATATAAGTCAACCACATATCACCATATGTTCTGGTCCAGTCATAAGAAAAAAGAGATAAAAAAGTATTTAGACCGTCCCACTAATCTGACAGTTTGTTACCAAACAAACTAAAAGAAATGAATTAAAAATAATAAAAGTTTCTGACAAATGGCATATGTAGAGATTAAGATTTAGGTCTTAGATATGCATAAATCTTGTACCTTAGGGGAATGGAATGAATTGTATGATTATTAACCTAGTTACTTATTACAGACCTTAACTCCACCTCATATAGTAGTAAATACTGCACATATCTATCACATAACTGCTCTGCCCCTATGTATTCCACATATAATTTGCACAGTATGAATATTTCTCATGGTAATGCTTAAGAGCTAGAATAGAACCATCTGAACAGATTTATAACTTGCACATATATTAGTAACAGGTTTTGAAGTTCTTTAATGGAAGTTAAGCAGCACTGTGGCCCTTAACTTAGAAAAATATCACCAATATCATTTTATATGAATTTTATATAGGCATTAGAGATACAATAATTCTGACTGCGTTTTCCAAAGCAGATGGCATATCTGTTAACTTTGAGATAAACAAACACAGCTAGGGCTTGTGGAAAAAGTCATGAAAAGTATGTAAGCTCAAAATGTGACTTTCCAGATTCAGTCACAACTCTTTTGAGCAATATCTCTCTTTGAATAAGTACTATGTACTACAGAATTACATGGCTTTATTTCAGATACACTCTATATTGCCCATTTAGACAAATAAATGTACAGACTATATATTCATAACTGCAAGCAACATGGCATAACTTTCTTATTAACATACAGCAGATGCAAGAAAGGGCTGCTTACATTACAACTGGCACATTTTACATGTACATAGGTGTGGTAGGAACTGATATGCAGTATCATAGCTTTCAGCTATATATTTTCTGCTACAGTAACTTTCTTCCTGTGTGTGTATATATGTGTGTGTGTGTGTGTGTGTGTGTGTGTGTGTGTGTGTGTGTGTGTGTGTGTGTGTGTGTGTGCATGTGTATATGTGTGTGTATATGTATATATATATATATATATATATATATATATATATATATGTGTGTGTGTGTGTGTGTGTGTATTTGTGAAAGTATATACACCTCTCTCTTTTTGTGTGTGTGTGTGTATTCATATGTGTGCATATATATATATATATATATATATATATATATATATATATATATATATATATATATATATATATATATATATATATATGTGTATGTGTGTGTGTGTGTGTGTGTGTGTGTGTGTGTGTGTGTGGGTAGAAAGATAAATATATGTATGTGTAGATGTATATTAATATAAATACAGCAATTATAAAAGAGTGGTCCAAATTCTATCCTATTGCAGAGAGACACTAACCTATAGTTAGGTATTTGATTCATTTCGCAAATCTTTCCAAATTGCAAGCACACATCAGTCAGAGGTATTTAAAATACCGCTGCATTATTCACCTTCCTTTATTGCCAGAAGCAGTTTCCCCAGCCATTCCACTATCATGGTTTTGTAATAAGTACCATAAATGTCACTGTTCTTTAACATTATCAGGTGTCCCTCCTGTTAGATGCCAAGCA
>NC_056744.1:1748574294-1748629294 GCF_019279795.1 Protopterus annectens | reverse complement strand
GAGTGGTCCATTAGCAGCTCCTGGATTATAAGGATAGTTTTTGCTTCTCACAAACAATGTGGGAGAAGGCCTATCAGAACATGGGCTAAAAATTATAAGCCTTAAAACATGAAGTTTGGTTACTCGGTTTTGTTGAGCATCTAAATCTACTTTCAAAGAGGTAAGAGCTGCTCTAAACATGCAAATCAGTGGAATTCAATCAAACATGCCAAAATGAAATTACATTCCAGAAGTTGTGCAAGATTTGAATGACTCATACTACTGCCATTCTATTTAAATGGAAGTTAAAAAAATGATTTTCTTATGCCTAGCATGACTCTAATAAAGGGGGCTTGAATGGATTATGGAAAAAAGCTCCAAGATTACTTTACAGTGGAAGGTCCATTGAGATAAAATAATGATACCTACTTAATTATTCTGATGCATTAAAAAGGTCAACATACAAAGATAAAATGATACAACTGAAATGTAGTTGCAACCATATAGTTATTTATTTATACCTTTTGTTGACTGGAACAGCCATACTACATCAGTGGGGAGATATTATTTGTATTGACCAGGAGAAATTTGGGAAGGACGCCTGGGAACTTTCCTTAATTGCAGTTGTGAGTAAGATGGTTGCACAGTTGTTTACTTCCTGTTTCCATTCCCAGTGTAGTTGGTGGCTCAGAAAAGCAGGGAAGGAGAAGAATGGACCTACAGGAGCTGTGCTGTGGTAATATTGTTTCTATGAAGGTAGTCAAGCCTTCAGATATCATAAATATGATGTTAGAAGTTGTCAAGAGACAGTAGAAGGCAGGCCAGCCTTCCAAAATGGAGTTATACTGTGGGAGAGATGCCAGGTGAGTCTTTTGAGTGAATTTTTGAGGATGTGATTACTGAAGGGAGAGAGAAGACAGTGAAGCCTTCTTTATGTGATAATGAAGATGTAGAAGGGAAGAGAAGGATAGAAAAAGTGGTCAAGCCTTTTACCGATTCAGAGGAGTTATTTCAGCAGCATTTATTTAGTGAAGAAAAGGAACCAGCTAATGGATCTTTTATTACAACCCTCCAATCAAGGGGTTGCAGGATGATTTATTAATGGATATGTTCAATACAAATGAGCCTAAGACTGAGATAGAAACCTCTTAGGGTGACATCATGGGCAAAATTCAAATGGAAGAAGTACATATTATCATGAAGCAAAAATCCTATACAGAAATGGAAAGGAGAAGCAAGAAAAAAAAGATGATTTGAACAATGCAGAACAAAAGGTAAACAAAAAAGCTTCACTGTAAGAATTTCCAGTAAAGAAGATGAAAACATGGACAGGTATAAAGTTTGGGATGATAAAATAATGCCTTGAGGTATAAAGGTATCTGAGATAAGAGCTTTTGTTCACATAAACAAGGAAACTTTTTGTGACATTATATTTCAGACTGGTTATATAATGGAACAATTTTAGGTGAATATGAGGAAAAGAAAGACAGGTATCCATTGAACAGGTATATGTTGACACATTTAGTTTGGAAACAAACAAAAAATATACATATACATATTTGATTCAGAATGGAAGATGGAAAGAACTTTTAAGAAAATGTGCAAATGTTATATAAATTTTGAAAGTTTCTAATAATAGAAGTTTATGGATTGTAATGTCATGTTTAAAATGGACAATCAAAATATTGTACATATTCCTAGTATTACAAATGTCAAAGGTGATAACGTTGTGGTGAAATATTAGGGTCAATCAAAAACACATTATTTTTATGTGGGAAATCTGATAATTTAATCAACAACTGTGTAAAAATACAAATTGTATACATATGGAGAAATGGGACATGATGCCAAAAAATGTGAATTTAAATGCAATAAATAAAAAAAATGGTCACATGTGGATGGATTGTAAAGAAAGTGTAGATATTTTAGAAGGGGAGTCAGACATTCATCAAAAATAAAAAGAACAAGAGCAAACACATAGAGAAAAGAAATGGTGGGATATAACAAAGAGGAAGGTGGAGAACAGAGGGAAGAAATTAATAAAGATAAATAAATAGAATAAGTTATTAGAAATAAGTGATAATGAAGATGTAAATTGGGATGTAGTGAAGGAAAGAAAAAGAAAATGTATTGGAAACAATATAAAAGAAAAAGAAAGGGAAATAATGCATAAGGTAAAAAATTATTTAGAAATAATACTTAAAAGGAAAGAAAGATAACTGTAGATTAGAAGCTATAAACATAAATAGCATGTAAAACTTAATTAGGAGATATTCTGAAATGGTGAAAAAGACTTGACACAGATATGATTATCTTGGAAGATATAAGATTTTTAAATAAGTATGAAAGGGTACAAAGAGAAAGATTATGGGGGGGCTGATGTAGCATGGAATTTAAGAAGATACATTTGTACAGGTACATGTGTTTTGTGTAAAGACTCAATTAAAATATTAGATGTGACAGTTATAACAGATAGAGTAAGAGTTTTAAATATAAGATGGAAAGAGCATGTATATAGAATTATTTCAGTTTATGCATATGTTACAAGTAAGGAAAGGGAAATATGTTTCAAAGAATTTTAGATAATATGGATATTATAATTTAGGTGACTTTTTGGTTTGAAAAAAAAAAAGAAAACAGGTGGTTATGTGAATAAAATGTTAAAAGTAATTAAGTATGGAAAGTTTAGATTATGGGGCTCTAATAGGTGAATATATAGTAAAAGTGAACATAGAACAGAAATAGATTATTTCTTGATATCAGCAGTAATACAGAGTAGAGGATGGTATGATGGAAACAGGGTTTTCAGATCATGTTATCATTTGGATACATATTAAAAATAAGAATATATAAAAATAGGAAAAAGAATAAAGAGGCTCAATGAGAAAAAATGGGGAAAAGAAAGAAAAGTGATAGTTATGGAGCTCTGGAATGATCACACTAGTATATGCATTTTTTTTATAAGAACTGGTCTGAATGGTGGATGGTGTTTAAAGAAAAATATAAGAAGCATTATATAGAATAGCAGTTGCAAAATAGGAGCGAAGTACAAAAGATTATGGTAGGTTGAGTAATTTTCTTTAAAATAACATTGATTGAAAAATATTATGGTAAGTTAAGTAATAAGGCATTCAATAAGACTGAAACATGTGATAGAGAATATTTTAGTAAAGAAAATGAATTATATGACATGAATCAAGAGAAAATTAAATAGTTATTATATAAACAAAGATATTTCTTGCAGGGAAGAAAATAAATGTCTCCATATTTGAGTAAAATAGTTAAAGAAGATAATAGTATAATGAGAGAAATGAAAGATGTAACAGGTAAGATTCAAAGTAAACAAGAAAAATATTTGAAGTTGTGGTATGTAAAAGAAATGCTTAAAATAAAAGGATAGAGAGAAAGAAACAGTGAAAGGTAAAGATGCTTTCAGAACATGATAATAAGGAACTTGAAAGAGAAATACTTTTAGAAGAAATTGACAAAATATTAGCAACAGTCAACATAGAATTGACAGCATGACCTGAAAGTATTGACCATCACATGTATAAAGACATGTCAGTATGGAAAAATGTTTTTTTGGAAGCATTGAACAAATGACCAAGAGAAAGATTTAAATATAAAGAATTATGCAGTGGTATTCTAAAGTTTTTATGTAAAAAGGGGGATAGAAAGGAAATGCAGGACTGGAGACCAGGGGTATTGAATAATACAGACTATAGTTTTTTTATGAAAACCATACAGAAAAGAATGGAAGTTAAGATTCATAGTATAACAGAGAAAATGATATATAGTGTTAAAGGTAAAGGAAGTTAGGAATTATTAATAATAGTTAGAGAAGTGGTAGATAACTGTATATATAGGAAAAAACAAATGAAAATAATCATCAGTGATTTAAGTAAGGCTCTTGATGCTATACAACATGCAATAGCAGACTCAGTCGAATGATGGGATCATCGATCCACATCTGCGAAAGTGACAATCTCGAATTCTGACTTTGTCAAAATACTTTTCGACTTCGACTTCAGAATGTGCTTTAACATGGGTTGAGATAGGAACAAGATTTGTACTTTGACAATGTCGGGTTCGACATTGTCACCATTCATCCTCCGGACTTTGTCTAAAGTGGATTCCACCAAGTCCGCTTCGACATTACCATAGTACACCAAAATAATTAATTTAGGCATAACTGCCTCTGAATATAATAGTATAAAACTTTTGGTAAATGGGTCTTTAAGTCAGGAAATAAATATTAAGAGGGGTATAAGACAAGGCTATTAGGGAGCTTAATGTTTGTACTAGTAACAAATGTGGTATTAGTTTATGTAAACCAAGGTATGAAGAAAGAAGAATATATTTCTAAGGAGAATATTAGTGCACCTATTTTGTAATCTTATGCAAATGATGCAATACCTGTTGCAAAAAATGTGGAAGGAATGATAGTAGTATTGAGCTATTTATGTGAATGCTTATATGCCATTGGTTTGTATTTGACAAGAGAAATGAGTAAAGGATTAGGGTATATTGGGATGAGAGGAAAAATTGAATTTAATATGGGAAAAATAACAGTTCTGGGGAATTTACTTTGGAAAGCAGTAAATAAGAAACTTGCAGTGGAAGAAGATGATAGAGAAATGGAGAAATAAATGTGTGTTTTGAAAAAAGTTTAGGTTATCATTTAAGAAAAATATGTATTTAATAAATTTGGCATTAATAGTAAAATGGCATACTTGGCTAGACTGTATTAGGTTAACTTTAGAACATGAAAAAGAAATTTGTAACATTGTATTTTCACTTATATCTGGTTCTAGGTTAAATCCTATTAAAGGAGGAATTTTATATGTTGAGAAGAGACCATATTTTGGTAGAACTACTGAGGTACCTGAAGGGAGGAACATGCTATTTAATACCTTGACTGTACCTATACAATATAATAGTGACACTAGTGCAATTACTGAGATCTTTAAGAAACATTGGCCCATACTTCTTACTGATGATAAAATTAAAGAAGTAGTTGGAGTAAGACCAAGATTCAGATATAAAAACAAACATAATTTAAAACAAATGCTTTGTTATCCAGATAGGAACAGGCATATGGATTTGGTTCCTACTATTACAGGCACTGTCCCATGTGGTAATTGTAATTTCTGTGCCTTTATTGAGACTGATAGTGTATTTAGTAGTCCTATTGATGGACATAGGTTTAGTTTTAAAGTGCACGTGGATTGTAATACTAAAAACATGATTTATCTGGCACATTGTGTCAAATGTCTTTCATTCTACATAGGGAAGTGTAATCATAGACTGAGGGATAGGATAAGAGAACATAATTATTCAATAAGAATTAAATATGACAACAATACACTCACTAGCAAAACATATTATGACAGAAGGAGAACATCATAAGTTTAAGTTTAGGGTGATTGATAAGAGTACATGAGTCTTTAAGACTGGGTGATATTCGTAACCACACTGAGAGGATTGAGTCACAGCAGATCCTGAGGATGCAGTCATATAAAGGGAAGGGTTTGAATAGTCATGTCCCTTTGAAACCTGTCCTTAAAGCGAGGAGATTATTCAGATAGGATTTTCTCATCTTTTTTATATATATGATGTCTATTTTTCAAGTTTGATTATCATATGTATTTTTAGATATTTTTATGTATTTATATTTACATATTTTCATATAGTTATATGTATTTTATTCATTTATAGAGTTTCACGTATTCATTTTTATTTATGGAATATGTTTTTAAGGGGCGTGATGTTAGCTCTCATTTTGATTGGCTTATGCACAGTACTTAAGAGAGCGTAGTAGGAAAAAACAAATGAAAATAATGATCGGTGATTTAAGTAAGGCTCTTGATGCTATACAACATGAAATAGCAAACTCAGTCGAATGATGGGATCATCGATCCACATCTGTGAAAGTGACAATGTCGAATTCTGACTTTGTCAAAATACTTTTCGACTTCGACTTCAGAATGTGCTTTAACATGGGTTGAGACAGGAACAAGATCTGATGAAGCAGTGTTGGGATTAAATTGCAAAAGCAATTATTCCTGTTACATTAAATATTCTAAGCTTGCATTTTAACGGAGCAGCTGTTTGTTGCAATTTTTCGTATTGTATCAGCTGTGTATTCCAGATATTGTATCTACTTTCTTTGAAAGAGGAGGGTGGTTTAGGACTAATCAGCCAGTGATATATGTGCCTTTATTATAAAGTCCTTACAAAGTTAAAAGATGATAATAATTAACTACTAACTAAAATATTAAAATGAAAATATGAGAAAAGATGGAAGTTAGTAATACATTTTAAAACTGCAAGACAGTAAAAACACTGAAATACAACTTTATCAAGAAAAGACATTATTATAAAAAATTGTTAATGAAATTTGAAATGAAAGAAAAATGTGGTATAAAACATTATGATTAAACATTATGTATGCACATGGAGAGATTTACATGATGAGAAAATCAAAGCCAAAAACGCAAGAACAGAAAGAATTAAGGATATAGCGGAATGCCTGGCATTTTTATGGAGATGGACTTTAAGTAAATTACCAGCAAAGGCCAACAAGCCATATAAAAAATGAGAAGAAAGGATACATAGTTATTGTAAAGAATTTCAAACTGCAGAACATGTATTTTTGAAGTGTAAAAGAGTTGTGAAATTATGGAAAAAATGGGTGGGAAATTAGATGACCTGAAATGCTTTGATGAAACAAAGTGTGTGAATGATGTTAACATGCACATGATTAAATCAGTTTTTATGGAAATAGAAGCACAGCATATATATATATATATATAGGTCTACTTCATAACATTGAAATTTCATAACATTGAGATCAAAACATCTAAATTGCAAAACATTGAAATCCCAAAAACACTGAAAGCTCAGAACATTGAAAGTGTGCTTCCTAGCATTGAAAACTACAGTGCATATGTAAATAACACCCTCTTCACTTATAACAACACATAACTAAAAATACACTTTCTACTATGTTTCTGTAGGGGGACAAGCCCCCCTGTACCCCACACACACACCCATAAATTAAATACACCAACTCCAAGATCGCAATACAGGGGGAAAAAGTTAATTTCCTAACCTCACTGAGGTTAGGAAATTAACTTTTTTCCACTGTAGTGCAATCTTGGAGTTGGTGTATTTAATTTATGGGGGAGGACGGGGGGGGGTGCTTTCCCCCTTCAGTAAAGTAGTAGAAAGTGTGTTTGTTAGTTAGGTGTTGTTGTAGTTGGAGGTCATATTATTTACTTGTGCAATGTAATTTTCAATGTTATGATGCACACTTTCAAAGTTCTGAGTGAGTTTTCAATGTTTTGCATTTTCAGTGTTTTGAATTTTCGATGTTATGTTCTCAATGTTATGAAATTCAACGTTATGAAATTTCACTGTTATGAAGTAGACCTATATATATATATATATATATATATATATATATATATATATATATATATAAAACTAATAAAAAATGTTTAACTTAATATGGATTATTTGGAATCAAAGAGTGAATGAAATAATGTTTAACAGGAAATGGGATTTGGCAGCAATCTTAGCAAAAATAAGATTCTAGCTTTGGAAAATGCAAAGATGGTAAATAAATTGAATATAATGTTAACGGGAGATTTTAATTATGATTTCAGAGGAAAAAAAAAAGCAGAAGAGAGGAAATGATAAGTAAATGTTTGAAGTTATATAATCTGGTAATTTAAAGATTTAGAATAATAATTTGTTGCCATATAGTCCAAGTATAGATAAGATGGACATAGACAATTTTGTTATATCACAAGATTTAAATATAGCTAATGGATCAGATCACTCAACCATATGGATAGAAATGTAAGAAAATAAGGTGTGCATCATATTGGGAAAATGAATAAAAGTAATAAATGGGAAATTATGGGATAAAAATGGAAGAAAAATAAGTATGCATTTATGGAAAGATCACACTTGCTATAAAAACTGGCCTGAGTGGTAGCTAGCTTTGAAAGAAAAATATACAAACTATTTTTAGAATGGCAGTCAGATGTAAGAAAAGTAAAAATAATTTACAATATGATGTTTATGGTCGTTTTAAAGGATTTGTAAGGGAATGATAAAAATATTATGTGATTAAATGGATAATTTATGAAGAGAATTAAGAGAAAAGTAAAGAACTATTATTTAAGCAAAGATATTTTTATAAGGTTACAAAGAAGAGGTATCAGCTTATTTGAGTAGCATAGTTAAACAGAGTACTTGTATAATGAGAGACATGAAAGACTATAGAGGAAAGGTAAGAATATCTCAGGAACATATTATGACTACTATAATAAGTTATTTAAAGAAAATGTTTCAAGACAGCAAGAAAGTACAAAAAGAATGGTATGTTAAAAATTGCCAGACCAAGAAAATAAAGAAATGGAAAATTAGATTGCTTTATATAAATTAGATACGGTACTTAAACAAGTTAATTTACAAGGATAAAGTGGTTTGATTCTTTTACTTCCATTTGCCTATACTGTTAGTTTGGGTAAGTCACTTAACCTTATAGTGGCCCTGGGTTGTCCCTCTACCTGGTTTAAAAGATGGAAACACAAAAAAGGCATATGTATGAAGCTATATACTCATCTGTAGTTTCTGAATGAGAACAGAGCTGGATCATGGACAAATGGGACTCCAGGAAGAGTAATGGGCCAGACCTCCCCGGCCATATCATTATTCCATTACTTGACTGTCTCTACCCATTGCTGTAAATTGCTGTTGAAAGTTTATTAGTATGAATGCTATTTTCTTCTTTACTTTTACAATGATCACTGAGTTTTAGATTTAATTTCAAACTTTTATTAAACATTTTACAGTGAAAACTCTGACAGCCATTTGATGAACTGAATAAATCACTCTCATTTTGAAAACAGCTTGAATAACAGTAAACTACTCATTATTAGACATTCACATCTATTAAACATGCATTTGGCAATCCATTAAACTATAACAGATCTACAGAGATCCACAGTCAGATAGTATATAGTGAAGCACTAATAAGGGGCTATCTGAAGGATGCAGGAATTCAAAAAACAAATGTGGAATGACTTTTCTAAAGCTTAGAATAGCCTATTGGATACAAGATTCTCTTTTCAGGGGCATCCCAAGTGCACTGTCTGGTGAAATGACTTGGTATGACTCACGCTAGACAAAGGCTGATGTAATCAAAAGCAGCACTAGAAAAAGATCTCATTAAGAGCTAATTACCAGCTCATAGCCTTAACTCATCTGCAGTAAGTACCAGTCTGTTGTAGCCCAGCACAGTGCATATCACACTCTCAATTTCTTTCCTCATGAAATCTAGACAAAGCCAAAAATAATTGGGGAGGAGTGCAGGACCAAAAGGAACACATTTTAAATACTTTTTTATTTATTCATTAACCAGATAAACCCACTGGAGAAAGTTTCCCTTTTCAGAGGTGAGTCAGAAGTACTGTGTGAGTGACTTACACACCAGGGCAAATGGAGGTAGGAGGATTCAGACCCTGCAACTTTGATTACGGGAAGCAAGGTTTTAACATGTCAGAGCCTTAAGTGCCAGGCAACTCTAATTCATTTAAAGAGTTAACAGAATGACAACAGGTGTTACATGGACATGCATTTTCTGTACAATGAGAACTATGACACTCTAATGAAACTCTAATGACCGATTTATCAAAAAAGGAAATTAAAGGAGGTTTGGTGTAGGTGATTAAGGTTCCAATATCTTAACGGGCTGTCTCAGGGTTATAGGGTTTGATTCTTTTCCCTTCCATGTGGGAAAGCCACATAACCAGAAATCCTCTATCAATCTAGGGCATTTCACAATTATAAAAAACACTTTCCTAATGACAGTTACTTGATTCTTCCGGCCAACTGCTTAAAATGTAGTAACAGACACATCCACCTCACTTAATCTCCCTTTGACCAGACATTCAACAGCATGTCAAAGAGACAACTGTGGATGTATGAGCTCACATACAAATGCACATATTTTTCTAATATTGAGTAATTCTCAGTGACTGTGGCATTCATAAGGGCACACAGTTTCATGGGAGGGTGTTCCATGTGACCCCCTTGTCACTCATTTAGTCAGGATAAAATAGGCGAGTCTTCATGGGTTCTCTATAAGCAACTTTATTATGTACAAATACATCAGGATTGAGGCTTAATAACTTTTAACTTAGATAAACTTATAAACAAACTAGCTATTACACTCATACTAGCTCAGTCTCTACCTGCACTCACAAAATGGCACTGAAGCTAACATGTGCTGGATATTTATATGCTTGTGCCAACCTTGAAATGCTACTTAAAGGTACAAAATACACACATTAATCTACATCCTTCCTCTTTGAGAAATAAGTCATGCAATGTTGATGACACTAATTGACATGTGATCAATACAAATAATTCTTTGTCATGCAAGTAAACAGAAATAAATACATATAAATAACTATGTCCTGGTTGCTGTGTATTTCACACTAGGTCTAGAAATATGACCAAATTGTGTGACATAGAAATTAGAATCAGGTCTAGCAACTGGGACTGTCTCTGCCGAATGTTCAACATTAGGGATATCAGGAATATCATCAGGAATGGAAGTAGAAGTTAAGACACTCTCTGCAACAGGAACATTGTCTGGATTACTCTGGGATCTTGAGTCTATATCACAGGAACAATGCTGTGATATTGATTCTGGTACAGAAAAAAGATGTCTACGATTTCTCCTGTACTTCACACCCTCAGATTCTACAAAGTAGGATTTCAGCTCGGGGCATATACCTGTTACTTGACCAATCTAGTTGAAACCTTTCACCATTTGTATATTCACTGTGTCTCCTTCTTTCAATGGATGAAGAAATCTGCTTGATTTATCATAACTGGACTTCTGGAAAGAACACTTTCTGAATAATTGGGCTCTAATTGTCCTGTTGTTCTTAGCTTTAGGCCTCAACAAACTAGAACTAATAGGCAGTGTTGTTCTAGTTTACCTAGACAGATGTCTGTGAGCAGGACAGCCAGGTATATCATGACAGGGTATGTTTCTGAGATTAAGTAAATTCAAAAAGACATAGGTATTATCACACTTTGACCTCTCAGGTAATTGCTTTCCACTCTGTATTGCACGTTCAGATAGTCCATTTGACTATGGATATTCTGGACTACTAGTAACATGTAAAAAGTCCCATTCTTTTACAAATATCTGAAACAACTGTCTGGGGAATTGGGTACCTTTGTCAGAAATAACTTTGTGCGGACTGCTATGGACTGAGAAATAATGTTTCAACTTGGTAATAACAGCAGCATTAGATTAGGTAGTAAATCAATCTCAAACAAGTTTTAATAAGAGTCTACCAACACTAAGTAATGCTGACTGTTCCACTGAAATATGTCAGTGGCTACTGTCAATCAAGGTAGTTCAGGAGCTTGACTTAGCTGAAGTGGTTCTTTTTTCAGATGCGGTTTAGTACTATTGCATACTGAACAAGCAGAAAGTACTTTATCAATGTTTTTTACTATAGAAGGCCTAAATACTGGTTTTCTTGCCCTACTTTTTGTAGATTTGGAACCTGGGCGACCACGATGTAAAATCTGGATATATTCATGTTATAAGGAAGCAGAAACAACAATTTTGGGACCTTTGAAAATAATGCCGTCTTCCATAAACATTTCATCTCTGTAAGGAAAATAAGTTTGCACTTCAGGTGGTACACTAGATTGCTTTGATGAACATCTAGCATTAATGCAGTGGTTGAGCTTTTGCAAAATTGGATCAGTCTTTATATGCTCTCTTAGCTCATCAAGTCTCACGGTAGAAAAACTACACATTTCAATGACATCAAAGTCAAAATTCTCTGCATGAAGCTATTGCATTGTTTTTCTGGGGGATTTCTATAAGGTATCAGCCAGATAAAGAAGTTTAGCTTTCCTGTAGACCATTTTGAAGTTGTACTTTTGCAATTTGAGCATCATTTTTTGTAATCTCACTGCAGCTGAATGCATAGGCTTCTTTAGAATAGTAACTAGAGGTTGGTGATCTGTTCCAGTTTGAATAGCTCGACCATAGATATAATCATGAAACTTTCAACATGTAAATAGTATTGCCAAAAGTTCTTTCTCAATTTGAGCATATTGCATTTCTGTTTGGGTAAGAGTTCTAGATGCACAGGCTACTGGTCTGCCTTCTTGAAGAATAATTGCACCAAGACTAAATTTTGAAGCATCCCAGAAAAGAGTTACTGGTTTACTGACATCATAGTATGTTAATGTAGGTGGGGTGGCAATTTTCTGCTTAAGGTCCTCAAATGCCTTCTGGAGATGTTCGAACCAAGACCATGTAAGATTTTTGGGCATCAGCTCTCTCAAAAGTACTGACAGCTCACTGGAGTCTGGTATAAACTTGCCTAAATAGTTGACCATACCAAGAAAATATTGTAGAGCCTGAACATTATCTCGTGCTAGCATCTCAAGAATGGCTGCTTGCTTAGACGGGTCTGGTGTCAAGCCAGTGCTTGTAAATAAATTAGCTAAATATGTGACTTCTGGTAGTCTGAATTTGCACTTCAGAAGATTGAGCTTTAAGTTCACTTCACATGGTCTATCTAGAAGGTTTCTGTCATGCTCTGCTTCACCATTGTCTCGATCCAACAAATCATCTACTATTATGGCACAAGGAAAACATGAAAAAGTTTGCTGCATTGCACACTGGAAGACTCCAATTGCAGAACTTTTTTCCAGATGGCATCCTGAGGAATCTATATCTGCCAAATGGGGTACTGAAAGTAGTCAGTAATGAGGATTTGTGATCAAGCATCACTTGCCAAAATGAACTTTTGCCTCAAAGACAGAAAATACAGTGGCATTTGGTATTAGGGCTGCAACTTCCTCAACTGTAAGCATTAGATAATACAGTCTCTTTAATGCTTTCTTCAAATCTCTTGGGTCAATGCATATTCTGATTTCATCCGAGCCTTTTTTGTGGGGTGTTACCATGGATGACACTCATTCATTTGGTTCTGTAAATGGACAAATTACACCTTGCTGCACACATTTTATCCAAATGAGCTTTGATTTTATACTGCATAGCTATCGGAACTTTTTTGCTGGTTTAATTATTGGCCTGACCTCTGGGTCTAACTTCATGGAATACACAACTGGAAGTTTGCCTAACTTGTCAACGAAAACATCAGCATAGATTGAGAAAATAGCTTCAGTAAAATTGGAACTAGGATATTTGCTAATATAATAAACTTCCTTGGTAAAAGAAAGCAAACTCAAACTGTTTCTGAGACCAAGTAATGACTGCACAAGTCCTCAGACTACATGGAATAATAAGGTGTAATAGTTCCTAGCCAAATAACATGAAAGCAATACTGAGTCTTCAGTTTGAATTTCTTCACTTCCATAAGCGACAAGTTTCCCACAACTAGCCAAATTGAGTTGTTTACCAGTTTCACCTTAGCAAATATGTCTGCTGACATAACATTACACGTTGAGCCAGTGTCCACTTTAAGCTTGGTGGATTTACCATTGATCTAGACAGTACAAAACACTTCATTCTTTGCCAACAATTTACTGCATCAACCTTTTCACCAATTACTGATATACCATCTATATACAAAGTAGAATTGCAGCTCTCATTTTGATCAACTTGCTTTTTTGAGTGACCCTTCTTTATAACTGTGTAAGGTTTACTTGATTTGCAAAACTTTTAAAAATTATTCAATTTTTTACACTTGTGGCATTACTGACCAAATGCTAAGCATTTTTCTCTTTTAGACTCATGATTGGCACCACAATTGCGACAATTAACAATAAAGATGGATTCGGGTTTTGCTGACTCACCCTTGTACTGCACTGAGCATGTCCTTTTCTTAGAACTTGCTGGAAATCTATGACTCCTCTCTGGAAACCCAATCATGGTTGCAGCTGCCACGTGCTTAGGCCTGTTACTGCTAGCCATGTGTTGCATGCAGTCTACATTTGCTCTGGAGCCTGCTGAAAGCATGCTCTTATCACTTGCAAGCATACTTGTGTGCCTTTCTGTAACTTCATGGATTTGACAAATCTCAATAGCTTTGCTCATTGTTAAATCACTGTCACAAAGTAAAATCTTTCTCATTGCATCACAAGGCTGTCCTTTATCAACTCATATTTTAAGTCACCAAACAGGCACCTTTTAGCTTTGTTTCTCAGGTCAGTTATATAAGCTGCAAACGTTTCCCTTGGTTTTTGATCTCTTGTGTAAAACAAATGCCTGTCTAATGTAATATTTGTCTGGGGGTTACACATTTCCCTGAACTTGTGCTTCAAACAATTGGGGTCTTCCCTTGATTCATTCTGTGCAACAATATGACGGTATTCACCTTCTCCCTCATATACTGCTGATGCATACACAAATTAATGCACTCTTTCAATGGCCTTTGACCAAGCTTGTTCAGCAAAATGAATGCCCTGGTGTGTGCATCTTTGTCAGAATAAGCTGTATAAAAGTATCATACTCTTGCTCAAATATTCTCCAGTTCTCTGCAATATTCTGGTCAAACACCAGTGGTGAGGGTTTTGAAATCCGTCTGCCATATTAACACATACCAATGAAGGCTTTTGCAAGTAAGCATGAACATACCCACATATACATATGCCTGAAATTTAAGCCAGTAGTTGTAACTATGCTCAATAGCACAAGCCTCTGAATAACTGAACTTTATGAAATAAGTCTCTCGGCCACTGTAATACCCTTGAAATTACTGTACTGTAAGAAATCACCTCTTATCAGTGTAAGAAACATTGCAAACTAAGACTTTCAGGTACTGTAATACTCTTGAAATCACTGTACTGTAAGAAATTACATCTTATCAGTGTAAGAAACATTTCAAAATAACTGCCCTGTGCAAATAAATTGAGCAGAAGAAGCTCAGAGTAAGAAATTTTCAAAGTAACTGCATTTTGTGAATAAACAGTACATAGCACACTGAATGGCCAAATAACTCTTTACAGTGCAAGAAACACTCTGCAATGCTGGCACTCTGTGAAGAGACACACCTAGCTCAAGAAAATTTTCAAAATGGCTGTATTTTGACTTTATGAAATAATTGCACTTACTCAGAATAAATGCACAGTAATAAATGCACACTGTAATTATGCTCTGAATAAAATGCAAAGTAGTAGTTATGCCAAAACACAGTACTTTGCCAAAAAAAACATGCAGTTGCCTCACTTTATTTATCCTTAATGTGCCCTTTTTTGCCCTTTATTATATTAGTTTTGCTCATTTAATCTATTTTCATGCCCATCATACTTTTCTTGTGCTCATTTTACTCTAAACATGCTTGTTTTACACCAAACATGCCCATTTTGATTTAAACATGCTTGTTTTGCAATTCTGAGGTAATTCCAAACCCCTTATGTGCTTTTCTGATAATTTTTTATCAAATAAGTTAATTTTAAACATTTCGTTTAGTAATAAACATTTTGTGCCACTCGCTTCTTAAATAATGCAGTTTGTGCCTTTGTAATGCTCCGTTTTATTTTTTTTTATAAAATAAATAGTTTGTGCAAGTTTTCATTACCTTTGGTTAATTTCTGGCCCTTTTTCATACTTGCTTCTGTTAGTTTACCTTCACTATTAGCTCTGCACCTCATAGCACTGAAAAGCAGTCTCTGGAATCACAGTTTTGACACCATATCACTTGTCTAGTCAGGATAAAATAGACAGGTTCTATTCAAGTTGCTTTATTATGTACAAATACATCAGGATTGAGGCTTAATAACTTTAACTTAGATAAACCTATAAACAAACTAGCTATTACATTCATACATGCTCACTCTCTGGCTGCACTCACATATATGGCACTGAAGCTAGCATGTGCTGACTATTTATATGCATGTGCCGACCTTGAAATGCTTTTTAAAGGAACAACATGCACACACTATTCTACACCCCTATAGCATTATCCATGGCAGTAACCATTTTAGGAGGGTATCTTGAAATGTAGCATTAATTACATTTGCTTAGTGATGGCTGATGGATTTTTTTTTAAAGAAACATCTTTACTGAATTATCACTCATAGCATAGGTAATCATATAATTATATAAATGAAAATAAACCACATTGACATTTTCAGTTGCAAACATTATACATCAAATAATAATAATAAATATAGTCTTCTATATAGTCATTGGCAATCAAACATTAGATAGCTAATTCAATTCTTGCCTTCCCTTAAATCTCATTCCCCCTCCAAAACGTTATTTGCATGTACTGCTCCCACAATTCCCATTTTTTGATGTAATTTGCTCCTACCCTCTTCAAGAGATCCCACTTCCAGTTCTTTTACCTCTGCTACTATATTCACTACTTTTTGTACAGTTTGTTTAGACTTTGATTTCCATTTTCTAGTAATTGTTTTTTGGCAGCCACTTGAATTATACTCAGTGAGGCCTTACTATGTCTAGGCAACTCTGATTTTGTATCATAGCTCAAAAATTAATTTCATTAGTTATACTAATTTTCTCACCCTGTATTTCTGAAAGAGTAGTCTGCAGGGATTTGTTAAAGTCTACCAACACATTACACTTCCAAAAAATTTGTTCCCAATTACTCCTTTCTTCCCTAATGCACTTTCAACATTTGCAGTCTACCTGAGGTGAAATTCTTTGGAATCTGCTTGGGGTACAAAAATACTTATGCAAACACTTCCAAGCAAAAATCCCAATCTTCTTGACTTTGTTGCATATTTGGAGGCCATACATATATCCTCCCATTATTTCTTTGTGAATTGCTTATCCAGTCTCACTTCCCAATCCTTTCTAATTCCCTCTGTTTGTTTCCAATAGCAATAATGCAATATTTTATATACCCTACTAGTTATACCTTTTTTAGCATCAACTTCTGTTCTACATTCTACATTCTACTAAAAGCTCTAGCAATGCTTGCCTTTCACTTAGTATCACCCTATGCCTATCTCTTTCCCTGTACTTTAATATCAGTCCATAATAGGAAAGGCAATCTCTAGCCTGCAGTCCAAATGTATTGCTGGCCTCTTTGCATTCTATTACCTTTCTCTCCCTAAAGTACTTGCTCCTAATACCTTGGTTCCTTTTCCAGTTTTGTCTGTAAATCTGATCGATGGAAATGAATCCCATCTGGAGGAAATCAAACTGGTCCTTCTGTGTTTCATCTTGTTATATCACTATTACCATTGCTTTCTGAGGCAATACTTATTAAACATCAATACTGAATATTTAAATGTCATCTCTCTAGTCTGAATACTGATTATTTTGTAACATATTACAGTTGTTTTCACCATCAGTTAGATGTGCTTTCTTGTCATGTTGTGCTCACAGCACATGCATTTTTTTAGTTTGCTCATAGGAAGCTAGGGCATAAAAGTCAATACATGTTTTTACAAGTATGCACTTAAAGATGCAGATAAGCTGAATGGCATGTTTTAGTCTTTGAGCTCTATTTTAGATTTTCCTATAAAAGTTTGTTCTATAAGCTGCAGCTTATCAGTCTTATACCACAGTATGTTGCTGACTGTGCTCTGTTTTTGGAAGATGCAAGTACTCAGTCAATAACGTGTGTCTCCCAATGAACCTAAAATATAAACCTGCTCTGTTTAGGAGAACCAGTTCAAATAGTACTGGTCATTCACAGCACCCAGTTCAAGCAGTACTGATCATTCACAGCATCCAGTTCAAACAGTACTGGTCATTCACAGTACCCAGTTCAAACAGTACCGATCATTCACAACACCCAGTTCAAACAGTACTGATCATTCACAGCACCCAGTTCAACCAGTACTGGTCATTCACAGCACCCAGTTTAAACAGTACTGGTCATTCACAGCACCCAGTTCAAACAGTACTGGTCATTCACAGAACCAAGTTCAAACAGTACCGGTCATTCACAGCACCCAGTTCAAACAGTACTTATCATTCACAGCACCCAGTTCAAAAAGTACTGGTCATTCACAGCACAGAAGAGTGAGCAGTAATTGCTTGTAATGAGTCTATGTGACACTGATTAGGGTACTGGTATTTTGGTCTATCAGTATAGCTAAGGGTACTGGTACCTGAGATCTTTTTGTTGAAGATATGTTAATGTTTCTCAAGAAGCTAGTTTAGGTGGTTAGTGAGGTATATGCTGAAGGGTGTATTAAATTCAAAGATGGACCTAATAATGGATGAGTAAAGAGGGAATATGACTTCACCGAACTTTGATGAGATACCATGAAGATTAGCTCATGCAAGGTAGAAGGAGTTTCTAACCATCACAGAGATGTGTTGGTCAAAAGAAGAGCTTGTTATTGGCATACAGGGTCTATATCATAACATCGAAGCATTAAAACTTCGGATGTTCTGATATCGAACACTATTCAGCGAATGCTAAGAATGGTAAAGCTGCAGAACAGCAAATTTTTTCCTCAGGAAATAATTTGGTTGGCCATTTCTGTGGCTTCACTATTCTTAGTGCTGTGTTGGAAATTTACTGGCTGGGTTCAGGTAAGTGTGCGATTGTTCGTACGTTAGGGTTAGGGGCGGGTTAAGTGAATTAGGGTTAGGGTGCGGGTTAGGTGAGTGTGCGATAGTGACGGACCTTAGGGTTAGGGTTTGGGTTAAGGTAAGTGGGTAGATAGTAATGTATGTTTAGTTTAGTGTAGCGTTAGATGTAGGAATTTAAGTGTATGTGTTTGGTTGCTGTTTGTTTGATGTGCTTGTGTTGTCTGTATGTGTTTCAGAGCAGCTAATTTTTTCCATGGGAAAAAATTTGCTGTTCTGAATGTTCGCTATTTTCATGTTTAGATGTTTTGGGGCCGATTAAATAGCTTTCACTATTTTCATCTTTCGATAACATGATATAAATGCGACATACATACCAAGTTCCTAGTGAATGTTTCAAATTTAACTGGAATGTTATCTGTATGGTAATCAGCAGCGATGCTAGATTTACCAAAGGCAGCTATGCTGTATATCTTGGTGTTGATGGTAAGCTCATGATTAATTCACCAGTCATTTATTTAGTCTTGCCCTTGCAGGAAAATTTGAGTGCCAGACCAGAAATTGGATAACCACTCCAGTTTATGATTATCAGCAAACTTGGTTAGACATAATCCTTTGATATTAGCTTTTGCATCATGGAAATATATAACAAAGAGGAAGGGACCCTGGAGAGACCCCTATACGTCACCACTGTTGACATTTTTCTTTCTAGAGCAATTATCCTCAATCTTAACAGAATGTTTTTTCCTAGACAGCCAGTTACAAATACAGCAAACCATGTATGGGTTAATGTTGAGATGAAAGAGTTTGAAAATAATCCTAGCATGGGTCATAGTGTCAAAAGCCTTGGCAAGGCCCAAATAAGCAGTATGGATAGTACAATCCTTATCCATGTCATCATTAACACTTTCAAAGAACTCAACAAGTGTCAACTGATACAAGTTGCTTTTTACACAGCCAAACTGGTGTTTATCCTGGGATATAAGGTCAAGCTGAACTACTGTGTATTCCTTCTCTGTAAATTATAAAAAAAAACACCAGAAACTTGGTCTCCTGTACCATAATCATAAATTCCTTACACCCTCCACCAAACCCTCACTTGCTCTGTCTATTCTATTATCTTGTCTTCTGTACTCAGCTCCAGTCCTCACCAACCTTCAGTCATCACTGCTCTCCAAATTAGAGTAAACTTACAATAAAATATCTAGATTTGCCCTTAATCTTCCCTACAAATCCTAACACTGCCTTACCCTTAAATCTCTACAATAGCCAGAATTCCCAAAACAATTACATCTGTCACAACTGCATATTACACACTCGGTTGTATATAATCCCACTTCCTGTCCCTCCATCTCTAATATCATATCTCAATATAACCCTCAATGTCAACTTCGCACATCTGACAAACATCTCCTGTACATACAGTATACAAATCGTTAAAAATATTGGTAAGTCCCTATATAAATGCTATGTTGCTCACACCTGGAACTCCCTTCCACTTAAAATCAGAAGTATCCCCCATAAGCTTGAATTTAAACTCAAACACTACCTACAAAAGACCTGGTCCTGCCCATGCCAAACTCCAACCTGATATTTAATTGCTTTCTTCTTAATTACCCTAATTTTTCTTTTCCTCTCTTCTAATTCTCTTTTTCTTCTCCTATTTATTTGTTTTCTCCTCTGTTTCTTTCTTCCTTTTGCTTTCACCCATTTTATTTTCTTCCCCTCTCTTTCTTCCTTTTTATCTTCTGTTTCTCTTCCTTCTACTAACACTCCTACTTTAATCCATTTATATATTGTAAATACTTCTGTATATGACTTATTGATTTTTATTGCACTTGATTACTTTAAACTAGTGTACAAATGTATTCTATTGTTTATCCTTTCAACTGTATATAATTACTTCTATTCTATTGTACTTATTGTAGTGCTATTTTTTGATTAACTGTAAATGTATATGGAGCTTTTCTCCTCGGGTCTCCACTGGAAATGGGCCCTTGGCTCAAGTTTGACAAACCCAGTTAACAAATGATAATACATAAATAAATAAATAAATTAATGAATAAATAAAGCTGATGTAAAGACAGTTGATGCCCAGCACCCCTGCTGAAAGAGCGCACTCATCCCCTGCCCAAGCATTTGGAGAGGATGAAGATACCAACACAGATTATGATGAGTTGGGTGAAGCAGGCTAGTGACCATCATCAATATGGCTCCTAGTCATTGTTCAAAATAGTTGCTATGGGGGGCATTGCACATTGGATATGCATGGTGGTCATCTAGGCACATCTAGGAGCCACCATCATCATGGCAGAGAAGCTAAGCAACAAAATAATAAGAAAATGGGAGGAAAGAGCCATTCAAGATAGAACAGCAATCCAAAGGAGTTCTCAAAGGGGATGTTCAAGATGAAATAAGAATACTTTATCTAATCCCGCTAGTAGACCATTCCTTCCCATGGAGCCTGTTTCTGAACCCAGAAGAACCCTATAATGTAGTTCCTTCAAGGTGCCATCCTCCAATAAGTCAGGAGACATGACTCATACAGGGGTACACCAGAAATCATCCAGAGAGGAGATTTTTGTATAGTTTTATATAATCAGGAAAGGGAGGATGTGTGTGTTCCAGGTCATGCTTAAGATCAGTGGCAAATGAGCGTGGAATGAAGTGGGATACTGAAATAAAGAAGGTATATATTTTGATGTTGCCACTGACACTGTCTAAGAGGAAATTTTGCAGAATGTGTTGACAAGAAGAGGTTTCAGAGACCAGATCATGACTATGTAAGAAAGCTGAGAACTGAAGGCTATGATTAAAAAGGGAAGGTCTGTGATTTGTTCTGAAGTGATAACGGTACTTAACAAGTACAGAGAGTGTCTGAATCTGGATCATCTGTGGCAAACTCAGTTCTGGAATCTTCTATTTGACAAGTTGCAGAACAATGGACTGCAGATTAATGAAATGTCTTGCACTAATATATACATATTTACACATACTTACAAACACACACGGACATTGTGACATCTTGTATTTTGTGTTTGGAAAAGATGGAGGTATATAGGGTTATACTAGGCTATTTTATACTAGGCTATCTATAAGCCTCCATTTATTTAAAAATATAGCACATATTATAAAAAATAGCCCACCCCTTAGTTGAAAAATACTCTTCTGCAGTGAAATGTATATGGTCTCCAGCAACACCACATCTCCCATCCACAGGTCTAGATTTGACTTGAACAGCCTCAGCTCTCCCTCTCCTCATTCTGACCGAGAAATTGAACTACAGCATGGGAGATCTCTGTGATATTCCGGAGTCCCTATTTATCGTATTATTTATAAGTCCTGAGCATTAGTTTGTTTGATGGGTTGCCCTAGTGGTTTTGGTGGGAGCATTAGTTTTGGTGTGATGGATTTTTTGATTCGTTAGCATGAGACTGAGCATGTTTGAGACATGGCCTTGGCATGACAGTATGTTGGGTCTCTCTCCAATCCAGCAGCTTGACTGAATAGAGATAGATCCAATTTGGTTTTGGCGAGAAACTTTTGGGGTCTTTTATCCTCTTGGTGATGATCCTGAGGAGTCTCTGAATGAATCAGACAATTGTCCTGGGCGGTATGAATTACGGTGGTAGAAGTGAAGAGTACAGACTCTGATAGAGGTCTTTAATGGGATGAGTAGCAATGGATGTCTCAAAGGTCATCCTATAGCAATGGCAGTGAATCCCTTCACCACTGGTCATTCTGTGTCCTGAAGGGCCTGGTGTGTCAGGTGGGGCTTGTGCTACCCCTGATAACCTAGGTATTACTTACCTTTTGCCACTTTAGGGTGCCTGTATTACACCAGCTTCGCGGCGTTTTCTTTTTTTCATGGCTCTGCTTAATGGCTCTTGCACTGCGTGATATCCGTTATGTCCTCTCACGTCCCTTCTCAAAGTGTGACAGACATCGATGCACTCCATGTCTACTGATCAGTCTGTAGGCAAAGTCCTCCCACAGTTGCCTGTCCCTTGGCTGTTGTGATTCTGTGGAGCCAACTTTGCCAACCTGCTGGGGACCGAGACTGTGCCCTGTGGGACAACCCTGGGACTCTGATGTTGAGCGCCACTTTGCCCCCAACTTCTCTAGTTTGCCAGTTTCCCTGTAAGTTATCCCTGTTTCTTAAAGCAACCCAGTTTTTTCCTAAGCTGGTAGTTTTCTCACAATACAAGTTGTAAGTCAGGCGAAGCTCGGCAATATGGGGTATTGCCTGGTTTCCCTCATCAAATCAATTGCCTGGGGTTCTTCCTCATCAAAGTCCTTCAAGGTCAAAAATCCTCCCTCTTTCCTTTGACAATGCCTTGGGTGGGCTCCTCTCCAAGTCTGTCAAGGTTATGTATCTTTGTAATCCTTCCCATGATCCTCATTATAGGCTTTGAGAGCTTGTTTGCACACTTGGCAATTACCAGGGTCCGGGAGAGAGCCTGGGCCCGAGGGGACCACACTTGTCAGGCACGCCTCCCTGGGCACGGCCTCTGGGTTTCCTTCCTCAGAAACAGCTGCCTTAGCACACGGCGGGGACATTCTCCGGTCCTCATTGTGCAGCACACAGACACCAGAGAGCAGCCACATGCACCTGTTTTTTTTAGCTAGAGAGCAGCTGCACTCATGCATTTGACCTGTCTGGGAGGCTGGGAGGAGGTCTGGGGGTCTCCTCTCTCCTTTTTAGGGAGTTTGCACTGAACCTGTCAGTCAGTATCATTTGTATCATTTTGGACTTTCAGTGATTTTGTATCATTTGGACTCTTTTCATAGGTTCAGTTTTTTTCCAGGTAGGTGTAACATAGCTGAAAACATCTTTGAAATTCTCCTTGAATCCATGGCAATTTTTTTTTGGTTTTAAATTTTTTTTTTTTTTTTTATATTTAATGATTTTTTTTACTAATTTTTATAAGGGGTGACTTATCTTTTTGTCTTTTTGTTCTCTTAATAGCTTTCTCCTTATCCAGACTTGTGTGTGTGGTTGGTGGTGGCCTTGAGTGGAGCCTTTGGCTTTTTATTTGGGAACACCTGATCCATGTTTTCCTGGAGGGCAGTCCTGAAAGGCTTTGTAAAGGCTTCCTGGAGCTGGGTTGTGCTCAGGTCTGGCTGAAGCCAGGTTCAGGGCCACCAGGCCTTTTGGTGAAGTACAAGTAGTGAAGTTTGCTTTAGAGAGTCTTTTGTTTTTGTTTTTTTTGGGGGTTGGATGTGGGGTTTGGATTTCCAGTGAGATTAGTTTATGATCAGATCTCACCAATATTCGATGTGGTGTGTGTGGAGCATTTGTTTGTGATGTTGAGATCTGTAGATTTTTATCCTCTTCTCTCGAACAGTGACTAGCTGTTCCATGGCATTTGATTTTATGAACTCCAGAAGGAACTAGCTAGAAGTAGGGAAAGAAATAATGTCCGTCCCCAGTATATATTCGGGTAGTTAGCCAGTCAATATGATGGTGGTTGGAGAGATACATTTATACCCTCTTCAGGAAGGGAGTGCTGTTGGGGTGGGTTTGTTTGGGTGGCCTGTGGCCTGTAGCATGCTACAACAAGTTTTTTGCCTATGGTTAGTTGGGTGGTTTGCACCTGGATGAAGCAAAGTGCGTTACCACCAACCTGGAGGTGTGGTATCCTTTATATGATGGATACCCCCCCTTTTGGGGTGTGGTCCGGGTTTTGGGGCCTTTAAGTGAATCTCTAGGCTGAGCCTGAAACTGGTCAATATTTATCAGCACTATCCCAGTTAATATAAGTAAATAAATCTCTAATAAAAATATAGCTAGACAGAATAACTGATAGTTTTGTTTGTATAAAAGGATGTGGAGTTAAGAAGTTGGTTCCACAGTTAGAAGGTCAGGAAGAAGAATGGTGCAAGTTTAGGAAAACGTTTTTTTTTTTTTTGGTGAAGATAAAAGGAAGTTCTCTCAAAGTCTGCAGATGAGATCTTTTTTTGGCAGCCTGCTGCAGGAAGATTTGCATGGAACTGAGCCTGTATGGGTTCATAATAGGATATTAATCAGTTGGATCCTTTGAAACTTAATTTCAGGATCCCATTTCATTAGTCTCCTTTAACAGAAAATAACTACTACCCAATTTCTTTTCCTTTCAATGAAGGTTTGAGGGCCAGATGAGGGGTGAATTTACGGTTTCCCATCTACTGTATCTGTCTAGGCTGCATATCAAGAAAGTCAAAGAGCCACTTTGCTTAATATTTAGGGAAAATCCATTCCATAGAAGATGGATTCTTTGATAGATGTAGCTATCATAACAGCAGATGCTGTTTATGGTGGAAAGGAAGTTTAATTCCTTTAAGTTGGTGTTTATGAAGTTGTTTTGCAAATGTGTAAGAGGTTGCTTAAGACTGGACCATTTGAGGTTTGCAGGCATGGCAAATGTTGCTCCTCAAAGTGCTGTTAGAAAAAGAGTGCTTTAAAGCAGTGTGCTTAACACATGGAAGAAAGGGCCTTAATTTGCTTTGTGAGGAAACTTTAGGTTTCTTTGAGTTAGGTCATATGCTAATATAAGTACAAGCTGAAAGGGGTATTATATTCTATTATTGGTCTGATAAGGGCAGAGTACAAAACAAGGGAAATACCTTTCCTTGACCTAGAAGATACACCTCTTTTAATTAGTCTGGATAGACAGAAAGATTGGCTAAAGACTCTAGATATATGGTGATCAAAAGCTACTTAATTGCCAGTTAAAATGCCCAAGAACCTAATAACTGTGTTAATTTTCAGAGCAGTGTGATGTATGTTATAGTCACATGGGTGCCCATGGTCAATAAAGGGCACTGTACTACATTTCTTGGAATTTAGCTTTAAGACATGGTCCTGGCACCTTCCATTTGGATGTGTTAAGCCATCTTGCAGAATCTGTCTTATAACTTCTTCCTGTTTAGGTCAAGTCTTTTAATATCTCTTAGATGACGTAAGATGCAATCTTTTAAAATACTTGACCTAAACAATGCACTAGTGATGCATATCTTGGTTAATCCTTCACATTATTTTAAGTTTAAAGTAATGGAAGTAATTCCTAGAAATATAAGGGAAGGGGATGTAATGAACAAAACTGAAGTTTGTGAAGTCAGCCGGATAATCAATATGAGAGCAAATCGCTCGCCTGGTCTAAATAACGTTGTTCCGCTTAAACCGGTGCTGAAAGCTAGAAGACATAGGATTGGTTCTAAAATAGAGGATTGACAGGAAGAAGTTATATGATTGGCCATGTCATGGAGGCTTGCCTGCTGTGTATGCCCTGAATGGAAGATAACATCATTGGCCATTGAGAGAAGGTGTGTGCTAAACTGAGACAGACATTGGTTGAACCTGATTTTAAGTTAGAGGAAAGCACGAATTAGAATTATGATCTGATGAAGGCTAACTAAGCTGAAAGCACTTATCAACAGAATTTTGTGCTCTGCATTTGGTTGTTTTTTATTTGAAAATTAAAGTATATATTTTATTCATTATTTCGTCTTAGCCATGGTAGTAACCAAAAATTTTCTCCTCTGTTTTAATTGTCTCTCTATCAGCACATTTAGTAGTGCAATAGCGTGTGTTTTTGGTTTGGTGTGTATTAAAGGATAGATGAAATCTCTAAGCATAGTAGTGGAGAATGGTGTTTATAGGTTTATAGGTTTATAGGTCTATACTAGGCTATCTGCCCTAAGGTATTTATAAGCCTAGCCCAAATTTTTGCGGCTTACGCCACCCCTTATATGAAAAATACTGTGCCCATTAGTTTGTTGTGCCTCTGTCCAGCAGTGACACAGAGATGATTCCATGTAGAATGTAGATGCCAGTAAGGACTGTGACCTTACATAGAAGCCGTTGTATATATTGTCAATAACTTCTATAATTAAAGCGATGTGGGCTGCATTTCCTTTTCAACTGTTATTTTGTGATATATAAATATATATATATATATATATATATATATATATATATATATATATATATATATATATATATCTATCTATATATATATATATATATATATATATATATATATATATATATCTATATATATATATATATATATATGTATGTATGTATGCACATGCATATACGTACATTATATTTTTTTTCTTCCTGAAGAGCCAGACGGAAATCCATTGAGTTATGTAGGGCTAGGTCAATATATATGCAGAATGTTTAACCCTAGTCCATTAACTTGGTCACCCTCTCAAAGAAGTCTACCAAGTTAGGTAGGCATGGCCTTCCCTTAAGAAAATAAGGACAATCATAAGGTCTTCTTTAGCTATGTTAGAAACCTGGGAGGGAACTCCCAGATATGCTCAGAATTAGTTCAAAATGATGTAAAAATTACTGCAGACATTGCCAACACACTGGCTGACAGGTTCAGTGCAAACTTCTCCTCCCCCCAAAAGGTGAGATATCTATACCAGAGAATTATAGCCCCCCAAATATCTCTAACGCTCAGGTGAGAACTGCTCTCTCCAAGGCAAAAAACACAGCATCCATGGGACCAGATGGTGTCCCCAGATGTGTGCTCCACGAACTCAATGAGGAATTAAACCCACAGTTAGGGCAGCTGTTTAACCTTAGCCTCACCTCAGGATATGTGCCTAAGGAGTGGCGAACGGCAACTGTGGTCCCACTTCACAAAGGCGGTGCCTCCACCGACCCGGGAAATTACCGTCCCATCAGCTTGACAAGCTTGATCTGCAAAGCTATGGAGAGGATCATAATGGAACTCATAAATAAAGACATAGGAGACTTGCAGACTTTGGATCCGACCCAGTTTGGCTTTGTCAAGGGCAGATCATGCCTTTTAAACCTGGTTGACTTTTTCAAAACAGTCACCAAGGCCATTGATGAGGGAAAGGCAGTCCACACAGCCTACCTCGACCTGGCAAAGGCTTTCGACACAATACCCCACTCAGGTATCATTGAAAAACTCATCAGCTTAAATGTAAACCCATATGTCACAAGATGGGTTGCAAATTGGCTAAGTGACAGAACCCACAGGGTCAAAGTTGCTGGCGCCATGTCAGACTCAAAGCCTGTCACAAGTGGTGTCCCACAGGGCTCAGTCCTGGGCCCTCTCCTGTTCGGCATCTACTTTTCAGAAGTACAAGCAAACACAGAAGGATTATGGCTGACAAAATTTGCAGATGACTGCAAACTGGGCGCCATAGTTGAGAACACATCTGACACAGACATCCTTCATAAGGGTCTTATAGAAGTGGAAAACTGGTGCCAGAGCCATGGCCTAAAGTTAAACGCCAAAAAATGCATAGTCATACCCTTCGGGAAAAACAAGGTTACCCCTAGCTACCATATAGGTGGCAACCCACTAAGCACAGAAGAGGTTATCAGGGATCTGGGTACCCAGGTTTACAGTAACCTTTCATTTGACACTCACGTTGCCAAAGTAGTTAGGAAGACCTTCTACATTGCCCACCTGATCATGAAGGGATTCACATCTAGATCAAGGGAAGTCATCGTCCCCCTGTACTCATCACTCATCAGAAAAATGATTGAGTACAATGCCCCATTCGGAATGTATCTGACACGACACCTGCAGAAACTGGAAAGGCCCCAAAAGTTCCTCACCAAAAGGATAAAGGGTCTCAAAAATATGTCCTATGCTGCCCGACTGAAGGAACTTCAGCTCAACTCAGTCGCTTACCGTCTGCTCAGAGGTGACCTGTGCCTGACATACAAGGCCATGTCCAACCCAGAATTGATGAACATGCTTCACCTCAAAAAATCTAGATCCCTCAGAACTATAAGGGCGGGAGACTTAAACCTTGACACGGTTATTAATAGAACGTGCTGGAGGGACAGATTCATCACCCAGAGACTCCCTATGCTGTGGAACAAAATCCCGATACATGTGAGGCAGAGCACCTTGCTGGCCTTGTTCAAGAGAAATCTTGACCAACGGATGGGAGATCGCAGATATACCCCAGGGATTATCTCAGTGTCACTGCTTGACAGAGGCACAGCAAAATAATGGGCATAGTATCCTCCAAACTAAAGGGGTGGCGAAAGCCACAAAACTCTGGGCTAGGCTTATAAATGCCCTTGGGCAGATAGCCTAGTATGAACCTATGAACCTATGAACCTATGAAATTGGGATGGATCCAGTGACAGTAGTTTTGGGACCACTTGGCTTTAAGGGAGTTCCTCTTCCTGATTCTGGCCATGTGTTTTTTCTTTTATTATATATCCTGTTTAAATGAGGGTTCCATTAGAGGGGTTTGTTTTTAGTGTTATTTTGGGTTTACTTCTGCTAGGTATAGCAGCCTCTATGCATCCATTTACATTTATATAGGGACTTTGTGAATAATTCTGCTTAGGTCGCTGTAGTCTCAGGGTTAGGGGGAGCCATGAATTTTGACAAACTTACTTAATAGGATGTAGCTTGCCTTAGAATAGTTCCTGACTGTTGCAGATTTAGCTGGGTTTTCTGGTTGATTTTTTACTTCGAAGGAGACAGCTTTGTAATCTGACCTCTTTAGAGAGGATATGACATGGGGATGCAGTGCCCTCCCATATTGGTGAGTACCATATCTAGTTTATTGATCCCCTGGTTGCAGCAGACACAATCTGTTCTGAAGCGTTTGTGTTAATAAAATCCAGGAAACATTGTGCATGTGACTTTGAGGCAGTGTAAGTTTCCCAGTCTATAGATGGGTAGTTAAAGTCACCCATGAATAGGGTGTTTGGTTGGATGGTGGGCACCTCTAGTAGGTTTAGACAATACTCATGAGTCTCTATGAGCATAGATGGTAACCTGCAGCTAGCCTTGCTATTGTGAAATGTCATCTTTTGTGACTTGCTCATGGATGTACTCTATGGTAACATGTTTAACTAACCTGGAGGTATGTTTGTTGCCAATGTAGATTGAGACACCTCAGCTTTGACCCTAGTCTGTGATTTTGTTGGTCTAAATAAATTAAAATAGGAATACTATGAGAGTATGAGTGTCCAGGATATGGTTTCTCTTGCAAAGTTAATATTTGTCACTAAACATGTCTACTGTCACCTTGGTGTCATGAGCAGTGTACAGAGTCACATATTTATTTCCCATTTATGCTAGGGAAAATACTCCTGCATAATCTTGTCTGAGCTATTTATTCACAAAACCAGAGACTCTAGAAAACCCTATAGTAGGAACTTAAATCTATACTAGCAAATAAATAAGACTTGCTGGAGGGTTAGGTTCCATGCTCAACATATTTTCAGTGTATAGAATAAGTTACCATTATAGGTGAAGCAAGGCGCTACTCTTTCAAAATTAAGGAAAGTCTTGACAATATGTAGGTAGACAAAAGTTTCTACCAGGGTTATTATTTATGCCCCAGCTTGATTTGACAAGTGAACACTATTATGTGCTCACAAGGGTGACAAGAACTTTTAAGTGTGTCTAGTTAGAGGTTTCTATAAATGACAATACCGGTTGTTAGCATTTTGCAGTCTATACAAAGGTGCATACACAGCCAAGAAAATAAATATACGACTTTTAGAATTTTTTGATTTTCAGCTAAATCATCACAGTAATTACTTTACTGTAATTCTCACATTAGGACCAGATGAATGGACTTAATCTATATATTCAGGTTTAGCAACTGTTTTATTTCTTTCCATCTAATGTTTTGCCTGAGCAACTCTACCCAGATATAAAGGATTTTGTAGCTTGATGCAGACAGTCTAAATATATATGGTATTTACTTCCCCAGCAAATATAAGTTTCAGAGTACTCCAACAAGATCTCTGACATGACCAATAACTATTGATTTCTTTAAACATGGGTTTGCCTCATAAACCAGTTATCATCTATGACCTATTGTGATTTAAACAGGAAAACTTACTACTCTGCACTGTACACTGAACAAAAGTTGAAACTATGTGGTGCAATCTTAACTATATCCAACATTTCCACTTTTAAGCTTCCTTTCAGTTATTCTTTGACATATTATTCTATCTACCTCTCCTGATCCTCATACATTTTTGGCGTGTGCTTTTCCAACTCTGCCTTATCACTTTCTTTACCCTTTCTTCTACTACACATTTAACCTTGCAAAACTTGTTCTTCTTCTTGTTTTTCTAAATCGCATGCTCCCTAGGGGACCATCAGCTGCTCAGCTGCAACATTTGACCTTAAGTGCCCACAGTATTATCTTCCAGGGCTGCACATGCACCAATAACAGTTGCATAGAAAGAAGTGAGACAGAGCAGCCTTCAAAATCATATACACTGGTCATGCAAATTAGGGGATTTTTGGTATACCCTAACTGGGCACAACTAGTGACATCATGTACATCACCACTGATAATGTTAGTTAGCTCAGCACCTCCTCAAAGGAAAATGTTCCCCCTGATTATAGCACAACCTCATCATTGGAGTCAGATCTTTCTCACAGGCAGTTGACCTGCTCTTCCTCCTATAGTGACTGAGCTGACAAAGTAGGTCTTTCCCACCCCTCCATTACCACGTCTTCCACCGCAGCCGCTAATCAATTTCAAGTTAAACCATGACCATGTTATTCTAGTGTTAACTTAGCAAATCACTTGTAACCTTATCATCTATACTACAGATGTAGCTACACATGTAATTATAAATGTAGATATAGATATAGATACAGACATAAGGATAATATGCCTTAGAAAACAAAATAAATTAGTGTCATAACAAAGCTTTTTCCTCCCAACTCTTCCTGTTCATTCTGTAATCTGGCCTTGCTCAGTAGAGACTAGTTACAGAAGTTTACCAAAAGAATAAACAAATAAACAAATACATACGTATGTACATACATCCGTCAATAGAGCAGACATTGGTTAGACGTCTCATCCATGACTCATAAAAGGAAGTCATTATCATTCTGTCCAACACGTGCATTGTCAACTGTCTTTATTGTTTTAAAAATTACAACAAAAAGACTTGGCTGGCATTTAGGAAAAGTAATCATTTGGTATACAGTGCATAAACTGTTAATATACAGTATGTTATACAATGTTAGAATATAAATAAAAATGCTGGTTACTGCCACAGCACGCTTGCTTATAAACAGATAAATAAATAAGTAAATAACTCAGGCAAGCGTCGACAGAGTGAGAAATAACATCCAATGTGTAGAAAATCCAAGCAATCCAGTCTTCTGAAACAGATAAATCAGTTTATTGCACAGATGAACCACGATAAGCGCTTTCACTAACTAGTAGCTTCTTCAGATCACAAACAGGAAGCACAATAGCCATATGCTTTAAATATCTGCATGTTAATTAATCAACCAACTTTTAAAGCAGAAGCGCCATAAAACAAAACTTAAAAACTAACTATATAAACATAAGATCATTAACATCTAAAGTAGACAATAGTGTATACATATTCTATTGAAGATTAAAAATTAAAAATTAAAATAACTTCATTCCATAAAGAATGTAAAAACATATTATAAGCAGCATACTATCAAGTATAAAGGTATATGCAGCCTAATACATAAATGCATGTGATAGTCATATTAAATAAAACCTTAATACATGCAAGTAATAATGCAAGGCAACTTATAAACTAAGCAAGGTAGATACCATCAGAAACATGATAGCTAACAATAAAAAATAGTCCTATGCAGATCGAGAGAACTATTATCAAACAAAGTGATACTTGTTATAGTAAAGTCAGTACATGAATGTATATCTGCATCTGTATAAAAAATGTATATAAGTGTAGTGTCTAAATAAATATATATATCTAGATGTAAAATATGAGTGCATATGTACAAGAATAAATAAATAAATAAATAAATAAATAAATAAATAAATAAATAAATAAATAGAAGAATACATTATCTAGAAGTATGGAGCTAAAAACCTTAACGAAACTGCAATGTGAAATAAATAGGTTACCCAGAAAAAATGTATATGTGCAAGTATCAAAATACATTAAAATCTAAAATCTAAAAAATATCAGAACTTAGTATGCCTACGCTTCTTTAAATGTGGTCTGATAGATGCCCTTTCATTTAAACCATGGCCTCTATCAGCTCTCAGCAAAATTATCCACCTACTTTCTCTGTCTTCAGTATGATTCATAATATCACCTCCTCTTACATTAGCATTCATTTTCTCCAGCACCCTAAACATAAACTTGTGTTCAGGACTTGTTTGTGTCACATGCTTGGCTAGTGCATTCTGCAGATTACCTTTCCTTATATTATAACAGTGTTCCCTTATTCTATCTCTTAGTACCCTATTCGTTTTACCAACATAGAAACATGAACACAGTTCACATACAGCAAGATATATGACATCAGGTGTCATACAGTTGGCATTAACTCGGGTGTATATTTCCTTCTGTGTATCCGGATGTACAAATACTATACTAGAATCTATTAAGGAACAAAAATTGCATTGTCCACAAGATGTTGTACCATAACTAAAGCTCGGGTGTATACCCTTGTTTGGTGGATAGCAAAGCAGTCTTTTAAGATTCTTCTTATTCCTGTAGGTAAAAGATGGAGAATCACCTACGATCTTTGTCAGTATGTCATCAGTATGTAGTATGTTCCAATTTTTGGAGATAATCTCTCTGATTTGTTTATTATCTGCTGTACATGAAGTCAGAAACCTAACTTTTGCATTAGTGACTTCTTTGACATTATTCATTACTAAAGGCTTGGGCCCAAAATATGGGGTACCTAATGTTGAACGTAGACTTAAAGCATTATCAAATTGTAAATCTACCTCCGTAGAATGATAGCCCCTCTCAGCAAACTTCTCTCCTAAATTATATAAGTCTGCCATAAAGCCTTTGTCATTGGAATTCAATCTAGACATTCGTAGGGTCTGTCCTTTCACTATGTTACTGAAAACATACTTAGGGTGCATACTAGTTCTGAATAATAAAGTATTCCTATAACAGGGTTTCCTAAAAATTCCAGTGTTAAACATTCCACATTCAAGTTTTTCGATATATAGGTCTAAAAATTCTATTTTCAATAATGAGTATTTCATTGTAAATTTTAGACATGGTGTAATATTATTCAAAACCATATTGAAACTAAGCAGTTCTTCTGTATTACCATCCCATAAAATAAACACGTCATCCACAAAACGTCTATAGAATCTTACATGTTTCTTAAACATATATTCTTTAAATAGAAACTGTTCTTCCCAGTAGGCTAGGAACATGTTGGCGTAGCTATTGGCACAAGGAGTGCCCATAGCTACACCATCTAATTGCTGATAAATATTATCAGTGAACATAAACACATTATTTTCCAGCACTAGCTCAAGGAAGTGTACCAATAAGTCAATTAAAACATTACCATAGGTACTATGTTCTGTGAGATAATTACTAACATAAGCTAGACCAAGGTCGTTGGGGATGACTGTGAACAATGATTGTATGTCAAAAGTTACTAAAATCAGATTATGGATGGTATCCATTTTATTATTAAAATAGTACAAATCTGTTAGAAACTGTTTAGAATCACGTAATACAAATTCATTATTATTTAAAATACACCTTAAATGTTTCTCAATAAAAACTGACAAGTGCTCCTTAACCCATCCTTGCCCTGAGACTATTGGTCTCATGGGTGGCTTAGTAATACTTTTGTGTATTTTGGGTATTCCATGTATAACTGGGATGGTAGGCATCTTAATATATAAATAATTAAACTCATTTCTATTTATTAAGTTACTTCTATAAATATCAGTTAAAATACCATGTACATACGCACACATTTCATAAACCTTAGTAAAATCAATTCTTGTATAAAACACATCACTTAGCATAGTATACATTTCATTTTGATAATCTATGGTATCAAGTACCACAACACCAGAGCCTTTATCTGCTGGCCTAATAGTTATATTTAAATCATTTCTTAAGTTATAGAGGCTCCTTCTCTCCTGGTATGACAGATTATTGTTAAAATTATTCGATCTCTTTTTATGAAAATACTTATAAATCTCATCTTCTGTAGTGCGTAAATATGCTTCAATTAATGGATGATTGACTGGTGTATAATTGCTTAGATTCTTAAACATAAATCTATCATTGCTAGTAGTTGATTCACTATCAAGCTCATTGATAGAAGTGCCATTATAAATGTACTTGAGCATAACATTTCTGCAAAACATTCTAACATCTATGATGGTTTCATCTAGCATACTATTGCTATGAGGGATGAAACTTAGTCCTTTGACTAATAAATTAATGTCATGCTGTGATAGCGGAACACTGGACAAGATAAAAACTAAATTTTGTTGTGGTTTGTCCACATTTTCTTTAGCGTTGTGTTGGTGAGTGACTCCCCTGAAAACTTCCTTTTTGTCGCCTCGACTGTTCGGCGTGTTCTGCTTAAATTCTTCTCCTGGCGATAGCTAAAGGGAAGGAAAGATTTAAAGCTGCTCCTTTATTAAATTCATTTGTTTTAGATCTAACAACCTGCTCTTGACCATTCAGCAATCTATTCTTAACTACATTCACAGTAGGGTATAAATTTACATTTTCATTCATACTGTTATGCGTTATATGTATGACATCTATAGAGTCATTGCTAGTTGCTATTTCTTCATTACTAGCAGCTAAGTTAATAGAAGGACAAATGTCAACAGATATAGTATTGGAATCAGCATATTCATTGGCAATGGTTGGGGCCTCTCCTGCAACTTCTGATACATTAGAAACAGCTGCAGGAGATGCAGCCACTTTACCAGTGCTCTGTAGAGTCTTATGCTGTTGGAAAGGTAAAGTGCCTTGCTTGATAGCAGATGCAGGCATACGTTCTGGGACACGCCTTTCCCAGACAAAAACTTGCCCTGTTTTAAAATCTTGTATATCCCTTGAAACTTTGCTTTGTTTCTGCTGAAATAATTTACGCTCATAGGCAGATACAGAGTCCAGTATATTATCAAACAAATCATGTATAGCCAACTTGTTCCTTAATAGATTCTAGTATAGTATTTGTACATCCGGATACACAGAAGGAAATATACACCCGAGTTAATGCCAACTGTATGACACCTGATGTCATATATCTTGCTGTATGTGAACTGTGTTCATGTTTCTATGTTGGTAAAACGAATAGGGTACTAAGAGATAGAATAAGGGAACACTGTTATAATATAAGGAAAGGTAATCTGCAGAATGCACTAGCCAAGCATGTGACACAAACAAGTCCTGAACACAAGTTTATGTTTAGGGTGCTGGAGAAAATGAATGCTAATGTAAGAGGAGGTGATATTATGAATCATACTGAAGACAGAGAAAGTAGGTGGATAATTTTGCTGAGAGCTGATAGAGGTCATGGTTTAAATGAAAGGGCATCTATCAGACCACATTTAAAGAAGCGTAGGCATACTAAGTTCTGATATTTTTTAGATTTTAGATTTTAATGTATTTTGATACTTGCACATATACATTTTTTCTGGGTAACCTATTTATTTCACATTGCAGTTTCATTAAGGTTTTTAGCTCCAAACTTCTAGATAATGTATTCTTCTATTTATTTATTTATTTATTTATTTATTTATTTATTTATTTATTTATTCTTGTACATATGCACTCATATTTTACATCTAGATATATATATTTATTTAGACACTACACTTATATACATTTTTTATACAGATGCAGATATACATTCATGTACTGACTTTACTATAACAAGTATCACTTTGTTTGATAATAGTTCTCTCGATCTGCATAGGACTATTTTTTATTGTTAGCTATCATGTTTCTGATGGTATCTACCTTGCTTAGTTTATAAGTTGCCTTGCATTATTACTTGCATGTATTAAGGTTTTATTTAATATGACTATCACATGCATTTATGTATTAGGCTGCATATACCTTTATACTTGATAGTATGCTGCTTATAATATGTTTTTACATTCTTTATGGAATGAAGTTATTTTAATTTTTAATTTTTAATCTTCAATAGAATATGTATACACTATTGTCTACTTTAGATGTCAATGATATTATGTTTATATTGTTAGTTTTTAAGTTTTGTTTTATGGCGCTTCTGCTTTAAAAGTTGGTTGATTAATTAACATGCAGATATTTAAAGCATATGGCTATTGTGCTTCCTGTTTGTGATCTGAAGAAGCTACTAGTTAGTGAAAGCGCTTATCGTGGTTCATCTGTGCAATAAACTGATTTATCTGTTTCAGAAGACTGGATTGCTTGGATTTTCTACACATTGGATGTTATTTCTCACTCTGTCGACGCTTGCCTGAGTTATTTACTTATTTAATTAGTATGTTATACAATATTATACAACGACCCCCCCATTAAATATTCAAAAACGTGCACGCTGATTGGTCAGCATGCACGTTGTAAATCAGAGTTATAGTAATGGAAAAAGGTCAAGTCGCCCGGACTTTTTCCATTACTACAACTCTTTTTTTTGCAGCAACGGAGAACGCAAGATCTCCGTTGCTTCACACTGTCTCATTATGTTAAATGGGTTTAACATAGCGAGACAGCTTTAAAAAAGCAACGGAGATTCTCCATTGCTTTTTTAAAGGCTGTCTCGCTATGTGAAACGAGTTTAACATAGCAAAACAGTTTTTAAAAAGCAACGGAAATCTTGCTTTCTCCGTTGCTTTTTTTCAAAACTGTCTCGCTATGTTAAATGGGTTTAACATAGCCAGACAGCTTTAAAAAAGCAATGGATATTCTCTGTTGCTTTTTTTAAAGCTGTCTCGCTATGTTAAACTCATTTAACATAGCAAAACAGTTTTTAAAAAGCAACGGAGATCTTGCTTTCTCCGTTGCTTTTTTCAAAACTGTCTCGCTATGTTAAATGGGTTTAACATAGCGAGACAGCTTTAAAAAAGCAATGAATATTCTCCATTGCTATTTTAAAATCTGTCCCGCTATGTTAAACTCATTTAACATAGTGAAACAGTTTTTTAAAAAGCAACAGAGATCTTGCTTTCTCCGTTGCTTTTGCCCACAGCTCTGATGTACTGCGTTGGCATGCGCATGTGCAGTACATCAGAACTGCCGCAGATTACCAGACAGCTGCCGAAGGGCAGCAAGGAGGCATTATACAATGCCATTATTTAAGAAAAGTAATTATTTTTTTTCTTAAATAATGTCATTGTATAATAGCAATAACCCACTTCTGGGTGTGGGTAATGCTAGATTTACCCACGGTTGGCTTTGTTTGGCCACCCGGGCTTTGCCCTTGTGACCAAACCACACCAACCGTGGGTAAATCCAGCATTACCCACACCCAGGCATGGGTTATTGCTATATGAGAACACACTAATGAACTTTGCTAACTTTGTGAGGTAACACGAACAAAATAAAAATGCAGTTAAAAATCTGAACCATGAGGAAGAAATTCATTCTGTTTTGAAAAAAAAAAATGTTTTCATTTGTTTCTATTTTATAACTCAGGTAATGCACAGATCCACAGGGACCTTTTCCACTTTCAACTTGAGAACAACAGTCAAGTGAACAACAGTCAAGTGAGTTGCTCAGAGTTTAAAGTGAGTAGTCAGATACAAGCTGAAGGAATCAAAACCTTTACAGGATGAAGCTTTATATCAATTTGTAGCCTTAATCACATACACTATCAACATAACTTCCATGTTTTCAGATAATATATAACAGTGCCACATGATCTCTGCTGATAAGTAACATGACCACTTTTCTTACAACTTTATTTGTACAAGTGATTTTAAAGAAAAGTACTGCAAGTATTTGTCAATGTTTTTGAAGAATTAATCTTTGTAAGGCAGCTGTATATTATATGTGAAATATTCTTACTTCTGGAATTTTTTTAAAAATGTTCTTTTAAATATTGTATACAATTATGAGACACAGAAGACATAGTTACAGCATTAGTGATATTAAAACATGTCCTTTGAATTATCTTGGGGTGTGGACAGCTCTATGTACTGTACTGTTTTAGTCAAAAAACGCCCTCAGGTGACATGTAGAAAGGTCATCACCCTAGTCAGCTATTTGTTTCTGATGTACATCAAATTGTCTCTGACTGCTTGCTTTGTTATAATCCCTATTTGTTCTCAGAAAAAGATCACTTTGTTACAAATGGAAAACATGACTGCTTCGTATTACACTTGAAAAAAAAACTTTTTTTAGATGTTAGGTAATGTGGAGTGGATAACTAAGGAGGGGCTCCAGCGTGTGGCTGATTGTAGACACCTGCACTGACAACCAAAAAAAAAAAAAAAAGTCATACCTGCAACACAGCCTAAAACAGTCGCTTTTTCTGTTTTCCATTTTTTTCAGCCTGGTATATCTATTTCCATTTTCTTTATCTTATTATATCAAATAATTTTTGTGTCCTCCCTTACTGAGAGACTGTGCATGTAAGCATGTATATATATATATATATATATATATATATGTGTGTGTGTAAAGATGAAAAAAATAAGTCCATTACCTAAGCTGTGTGCTTAGGAAAGTTGTTAGCTTTTCCCTTGCAGGGGAGTAGAACTGCTGATATATGTGCACATGATGGGTGGGTGTGAAGCAGTGCATGCTAGAACATATGGTATTAATCATTGTTGACATAATCTCAGGATGGTTTAGCTAACTGCATTTTGATGACCCCTCTTTTATTCAGAACCTAATGTCTTTCATGCATTCTAGGGGTAACACTCTTTGGTTTGGTACTGGGTAACATTTTATATCTCAGCCTGGTGAGTTCAGTGTTGCAATTGTTATTAAATACTTCCTCAAACTGCAATTTTTATAGAATACTTCCTCAAACTATAATTGTTATGGAGGTTTTCTTTTATGTGCATTTGCATGTTTGATGGTTGAATTGTTTTGCGTTACATTTAACTTTGGTTGTATATATGTATGTATGTTTTTCTTCAGTTAGTTATTCTGAAACTAACCATGGTGCATTCTTTACTGCTGTGATGTACAGGCTGGGACTCTATATCCATCCTATATTATATTAGTTATATTTCTTTATTTTATTTTAATCTATTTATTAGAATTCTGTTTTATTCTTTAGATGACTTGATTACTACTTTGGTAATGCATTTGTTGGTTCCTTTTCATATGAAAAGAGGCCGTTGATTCTTGTGGTTTTATGTTACAGGGATGGGTACACCTCAGCCTCTATGTGTGAGACAGAGTGGAACTTGTCCTGTTGGCAGGCTTTCTTTACCCTTGTGTATAACAGCTGCTTACTCTTATGTATGTGGGGGAATGGTAATTGGGAATTCTATTTTACAGTGTATGGTGACCATGTTTATGCTTACATTTAGTACAATATAATATAAGACCTTTATATGTATAGTGAATAGCAGTATTGATGCTTCAAAGCTATATGACACATTTACATTCATGGCTACACATTTCACAAAAACAGATAGATAAATAGACAGATAGATAGATAGATAGATAGATAGATAGATAGATAGATAGATAGATAGATAGATAGAGAGACAGAGACAGGAAAAGAATAAAAGAAAATAAAAATAAATACTGACGATGAAAAACTGTATTATACATTCATAAAGAAAAGGGAAATTAAAACGAAAATGACTAAAACAGTTATGCCAATATGCAATCTGCTAATATAATTTCATATCTTTGTTTTCAGACACAGAAAACACTCCAAATATAATATAATTTCTTTGCATATCCTTCCTGTAATACAATAGCATAAAAATAAATAATCTGCAGCAATGTTTTGCAGTAGCATACAGTTTGTAGTTTTGCTAATTCATAGGTTCATTTAATATAATCTGAATATCTGTTGAATTTGGTTTCATGTGTTGTAAGCAAGAACATATATACAAACAAAGTGAAGCTGAACAGTGAATTGTGCAAATGAAAATGGGGATTGTTATAATTATTTGTTTATTTCACAACTAGGTTAGGTATATATTTGGAACATTCAAAATATTTCCAAATTGTAGCTTATTTTGAAATGCATAACTTTAAAGCTATACAATTCATTTTTTAATATGCTCCCCTCTGGTTGTCATAGACCCTTAAGGCTGTTCTCCTGGGTTCCATACCAACCAACCCCTTGATCCTTTTTAGATACTTTTAATTTTTCCTGGGAGGGCCAATGCATTCTTTGGAGAGCTGACATTGGCAGTAACTCATTTGTAATATTAAGGAGCAGGAGATCTCTTGAGGAGTTGCTGGCATGGAACCACAAAATATCATTCTTATACTTGGCAGTCACCATCCCTACCTTAAGAGTGGCTAGTACAGAGACATCATAGAAGTAGTCAACTTTCTCTCTGTTAATTTAAGCAGATATAAGGATTCTGGCTTCCACCAAAGGTTGCATTGAATTTGGACTTCCTCAAACTCTCCCCCTCTGGCTGTGGACTCCCTATTGAAGTTTAAGTTTGTCCCAAACTCAGATCACTGGTAACAGAAATACCCCCCCCCCCACCCAGCCTGTCCTCCATCAGACTACGTTTGCTGCAAATTTTTTAGAAAAAATGTGTAAATCATATTGTTTCATCCTGTAGTCATTTTTAAGAACTTTTAGCTTTTAAGAATACACTATATATATTTTTTTCATTTTATTAGCTGTGCACTTAAAAAAAAAGGTGAAGTCCATGAAGTCTGAATGAGTTTGTTTCCTAGATGTTTTCCCTAAAAATATAAAGAAAGTTAAGTTAATCATAAAAGACACGTTTTATAAGACAAGGGAGTGAAGGGCATAGCCTCTCAAATGATAGTGTAGTCAAATCTTAATCTTCAGATGCCTTTATTAGAGACTTTGTGGTACAGTAAAAGTACTACAGAAGCGACAATGGGGATCAGCATACTAGCTGATATACTTGCATGTAGAAATGTCTGCTGCAGTTATTAAAAGATAGCATTGATACATCAAAAGCCTCGAGATGCATTCCAATTTCACCTCCATATAGGCATGTTTTATATTAAGAGAAAACCTGTCTTCTGGGACCAGGTACCTACTGATATGATTCAGTGATTAATCACTATTACAATCATGTTAAGCTTAGTACAGCTTTGGAAAACTGAAGTTCATGAATGTTTAGGAAAGTGAATGGGAATTGGGTAATAAATTGATCTAGTTAAGAACCAACAATTATACCTGAAAATATCAAAGAGGAAATGAAGGTATGTCATAAAGATATATTACTGCTATATAATCTGTGGCATCAGTTTACAGATAGACTGAATAGATATTACACCAGCTATATGAGATCCACAGGGGAGGTTAAGGATGTATAGGAGTCAGTCATTTATTGTATGTCAGATAAGTAGAGTGAAAGATGCAATGTGTAGTGATGTGACATAGTAGTACTATGACTTACACTGTCATTTTGCAGGAAGAGGTTATCCTGTTCTCCTCATAGCTTGGATGCCTTCTGTGTGACTCTAAATGTGAGTGTGTGTGTGTGCGTGTGTGTGCGTGTGTGTGTGTGTGTGTGTGTGCATGTGTGTGCGTGTGTGTGCGTGTGTATGTGTGTGAGTGTGTGTGTGTGTGTGTGTGTGTGCGTGTGCGTGTGTGCGTGTGTGCGTGTGTGTGTGTGTGTGTGTGTGTGTGTGTGTGTGTGTGTGTGTGTGTGTGTGTGTGTGTGTGAGGTGGGGAAGAAAGTCCGGACATTCTCCTTACATCCCCTGTTTTTCTGTTACAGTAGGTGTGGGAAAGTGGTCTTGATTTGTAGAAGCTAAGTGCACCTTGTATGTCTCAGATCCTAGTAGCATGAAAAAGGAGGGTGTCTGCCTGATATGTATTATAGGTTCATACGTTGATACTAGGCTATCGGCCCTAGGGCCTATATAAGCCTATCCATAACAATTCCCTGGCTATTTCTTCCCACAGTATTTACTGATCATTGATGGGAATGATTGTTATTCAAACTATGCCAAGTAGGACAGTTAATTGGGAATGTTTTGTTATTCAAACTATGCCAAGTAGGACACAATGTAAAATTGGTATAGGATAATTTAATCAAAACATGGAAAGTGACAGCTGCAAAACAGCTGAAATGCAGTTGCTAGCCTTTGTTCATGTTGTTCATGCAACATCTTGGTGTGATGTTTTTTTCCTTTTCTTGTCTTGAGTTAATCTCTTCATTCTGTGAGGTGGATTGTTCATTGTAACCAATATTAATAAACTGGCTATGAGGTGGGAGTGTGACTTCTTTCTCTACTATAAACTTTAATATTTGTTTCTGGATTAAAAAATAATATACTAAGAAACTGTAGGAAATATATGTAATGATTTCCACTTCACTTGCAGTCCCTATTATGTTCCTTTAACTTTTATGCCTTTCCGTACACTACTAACCACATCTCCAGCACCAATGTTTTAATATGGGGCACACTGTTCCAAAACTAAATGGAATTAGTTGTTCAGTCCATAGAATTTATTTCCTTTCCCAACTGCCAATTTACTCTGATTACTCATTTAGACTCATCCTGTCTTGGTAGTTTGTCGTTTTTAAGCTGCTGGGTTATGCTTCCCACCTCTCTGAAACTCATAACACCTGTGGTTGTTGAGAAGGCACCTTCGTCATCTTAGTCCTAGAGACTCTTTCCCATCAACAACAACAACTCCTCCTCACTATTCTTAACACTATCTTCCATAAAAACAAACAAAATGATCTGCATCTGAGGGGAATATTGTGTATGTCTAGCTCTCTTCATTTCTTACATTACAGCAAAATTGTAGAAATGATTGCATATGTTTTAATCTGCAGACTTGTGACTCTGGGCAGCTTTTCCTTTTTTTTAGTTCCTGGGTTAAATTATTTGACTCTGACATGAAGCAAGCTGTAACTAGATGGTGACAGAGAAACCACTATTAACCAATATTCAACAGCAGTATGCCCATATGTTTGCAGCACACCAATATCTAGGAGAAAGCTACATATTATAAATAGAATAACATGCATGATTCGGCAAGAAGAATATGATGCATGCAGTAGTGTGTTGCTCTAAAAGGGCAGACATAGACTGTAATGCTCAGTGTATAATCTTTACTAAGGCATCAATGCAATGGTGTCAGGTTCATAGGTGTGTACTAGGCTAATGATTACTGGGATTTTTATAAGCCTAGCCATGCATCCCAAATCTCTGACAAGTTTTGGTACCCTTAGTGTAAGCAGGATCTTGGGAGATGAAACAAGTATAAGCAGGATTCTGGGAGATGAACCATTTACAGGCTGCCTGTATCCATTTGAAACATAAATACCAAACCAGGGGTAAATTTCCAGTTCCCCATCCACTTTTTCAAGTTACTTTTGAATTGGGTTAGTGAGGAACTCTGTTTCACATGGATGGGGAGCCTGTTCCAGAGAAAGGGTAGTTTCTGAGATAGATACCTATCTCTCCAGAAGGTCCTATTTATATCATGGGTAATATTTGAGTCTTTGAAATGGGTAGTTCTGGTGATTTTGTGCAGGAGATCCATCAGAGTGGTGTCCAACAATTCTGTATATGCTGAGCATAGATTTCCTCTCAACAGAACACAGGTATAGGCCTTTGAGGTGGCCTGCATAAGGCACATTATTTGCACCTTGCATTCTTTTAGTGAGAAACCTCTGTGGGATTTCCATCTGTTGGATATGCCTGGTTAGTTACATACCAAAGGAGACATTGTACTCAGTGATAGGTCTGATGAGTGCTGACTGTAGTGGAACAATGACTTCCTTGACCTAGATGTCATACCTTTGTTTGTAAGTTGCACAACATGGGATGATTTCCTCACTACCATAGACACAGGATAGTCAAAGGCTAGATTACTGTCTCTCTGTGTCCTTAAGTTCCTGACTACTGGGCCAACTCTTAAGGGTGTGCTGTCAATATGGTAGTTATCAGGGGTGGCTGGCTTCCCAAAGAACACTATTATACATTTCTTGGCATTTAGTTTTAGTCCGTGGGTCTGACACCTGTTATTTGTCTGTCAGCCCTTCTTGGAGAATATTAGTTTCAGAGGAGGATTTTATTGCTGCTCCTAATTTGCAATTGTCTGCAGATTTGGTCAGCTAGAGGTCATTGCATTGACTTTGACTTCAGATAAGTAGATGCCAAAAAGCTTCAGTCCCAGGACTGGTCCCTGAGGGACTTTGCTGGTGACTGGTCTCCTTGTAGAGTTAGACTCCCCAATTCTATCTTCCTGGGTTCTGTCTGTGAACCATCTGGCTATCTATCAAGTGACATAAAGGACAGATTGACAGCATTGCCCAAGTGCGGTATTCTGTCAAATACCTTGGCCAGGTCAGGGTAGGCAATGTCATCCATTTTGCCCTCATCCATTACTTTAATGATATTCTCAACATAATCCTCCAGGTTGTGTAGGAACGGCCTGCCCTTGATGACTCCAAACTGGGCTGGGTTTAGGTTTTCTAGCTTACCTATGTCACCATTAATCATTTCCTTGATCATTTTTTCCATGGCTTTGCATATGAGACTAATAAGACTTATGTTTGTCTGTTGTTTGTAGGGTCTACGGGTCTATATTAGAACACTGAAGTTTTAAAACTTCAAATGTTCTAATATCGACCCAAAAACAGCGAACATTGAAAATAGCGAAGCTGCAGAACACCGAATTTTTTCCTAGGGAAAGAATTCAGTTGGCTGTTTCGGTGGCTTTGCTATTTTCAGCACTGTGGTGGAAAGTTACGAGTCAGGTTCAGGTAAGTGTGCAATTGTGCGGATGCTAGGGTTAGGGCGCGGGTGAGGTGAGTGTGCGATAGTGACAGACATTAGGGTTAAAGCGCAGGTCAGGTGAGTGCACGATAATGAGGGACCTTAGGGTTAGGGTTTGGGTTAAGGTAAGTGGATAGATAGTAGTGTATGTACAGTTTAGTGTTGGGTAGATGTAGGACTTTAAGTGTATGTGTGTGGATTGCTGTTTTTATGGTCTGCTTCTGTTGTGTGTGTGCTTCCCGGAACAGCAAATTTTTTCCCAGGGAAAAAAATCACTGTTCTGGGTGCTCCAGATTTTAAGCTTTCACTTAAAAGGGGTCGATGAATTAGCATTCGCTTTTCTAAGCGTTCGCTAATTTAATATAGACCTGGGTCTACAGATGGCCTGCCTTTGTGCAGTGCGGTGGCTGTTGCTGTTCTGCTTTCATGAGGCATGAAGTCCATTTGGATGCTAAAGTTAAATAGTGATTCCAGAATATTGGATATATTGTGTTTCATGGTATTTAGAAGGCACCCTGGGATATTGCTATGGCTCATTGATGCATTTTTCCTGGCTTTATCTAGATCATTGAGGAACTGTTCCCTAGTGATAGTTGGAGGAGGTATATTGATACAGTATGAAGGGATGCTGGTGACTTGGACATTGTCATATTCAGGGGTGATGAGACCACCTAAGACTCAACCGTATCCTGACAATGCAGATCTGCATGACTCATCTATTCACAGCATGCAACCTATGCCCATTTTAAACAAATGCTGAGAAGTGCAACTATAATGACATATATCCTTCTCTTCTCTCCTACCCAAAAGTCATCTCCTCTTGATTTCTCAGTTATCTCTACAAATAAAACTATTATATCACCAGACCCAACCACCAAACTATTGGGTATCACTATTGACAACAATCTGAACTTTTATATCCATACTAACAATACTATAAAAACTGTTAACAAAAAACTTGGCTCTCTCTATAGGATCAAAACCTTCCTTTTACCTACAACTAAAACCACTATAGCTCACACTCATCTAATCTCTACACTTCTTTATGCCTCACCCATTTTTACTAAGCTATCTAAAAATAACCTTAGCAAATTGAAAATGTCCTACAATAACATTGCCAGATTTGCTACAGGCAACCCATTTCGAACCCACCATTGCATTAATTTAAAGCAGCTGGGATGGCTTGAACTACAAAATCTGATTAAATTCCATCAACTATCTATAGCCCACAACACTCTTTACAAACCTTCCAAAACTCCTATTCTATCCACACTCATCACTCCCTATAAAAACGTGAAATCCTTAAGGTCTTCTCAGAGACTTCTAGTACATACCACTAAACCAAACAACAAGGCCGGTGACTCCCTCTTTTCTAATATTGTTGGAAAAGCCTGGAATCTCCTCCCCAGTGAACTCTCCTCACTTCCCTCAGTATCATGCTTCAAAAACAAATTGAAAGTGTTCCTCAGAACACAGAGGTTATGCCCCTGTACTAAGCCTGACTAGATATGAACTCTCCTCACTTCCCTCAGTATCATGCTTCAAAAACAAATTGAAAGTGTTCCTCAGAACACACTGGTTATGCCCCTGTACTAAGCCTGACTAGATATGTGTCTCTTCATACTTTGCTCTACCTACCCTTTCTACTCATAAACTGTGATTCCTTCCTTAATGACCACAATTACTATCTTCCTCTAGAACATTATATATTGTACCAGTATGCTATATTATGCCCGCATTCTGCACTGCTGAATTTACTGTGTTAACCTGTAATATGCATTGTAAATATGATTTTTGTTTAATGTTGCTTATTTGTATTGTTGTTGTTTTCATTGTTCTGTCTTGGAGCTTATCTCCCCGGGCCTCTACTAAAAATGGACATGTATCCAATAAGACTAGCCTGGTCAACAAATGTAAAATAAAATAAAATAAATAAATAAATATATGCTACCTAATACATGTCTGCAACTGGGAGAATAACATTAATGAGGCATTCTGGTAGTATCACCAAGGAACCCCAGGAATTGAACCATAACCTTCACTATCACTTCTGTTTATAGGGAACCATCACTATATGCATTCATTGCAGATGTTGTTCTACATACCCTCCCAACAACTATGACTCATATCAGTGACATGCTTTCAGGAGGACTTCACTGCCCAACTCTATCTGTAATTTGCATTGAAGTAACAGAATATATCCTGGTATTGCAGACATTCATGATCAGTAGCCCATGTGTGGCCCAAAAGTATCAGGAAGTTATCACTGATGCTAAAAAAACAGCATTCTTTTCACCTCAGCAGTACTGCTATGTCTGGAAACCTTGCTTAACAAAAGTAGGCCCCCAGAAGACATCTTGCAAATGTGTTGTCAGGTTACAGGACAATACAGTAACATGCCCAGATGATGTAATGCATCTACTGTGCATTTTCTATCTCTTGTTAATGCACAAAGTTACATGCAAATATCTATAACATGATAAACATTTGCATATCAGTTCTATATACAGACAAAAGGAAATCCCACAAAAACTAGCTACATTACACATAAATAACTGACATATTCAGAGAAGCTGATACATCGTACACCATAAAATTTAACCAAACAGTACATAAAAATTTTGTAATACATGGGTCATACTGATAATGCTCCAAAACTGAGAGAAAAATAATTTTGTTACACTGAGGATGATACTTAAAACCAGCTCTTAGATGCTTGTTATAATGAGGTTCTTACCTGTGAAACTTCCTTACTGTTACAACTAAATGAAGCTTGCAGTAATACTGATGTGTTGGTTAGCAGAGAATTCATTGATAAAGCAGATGACAGCTTTAACAATTCACTTTACACTGACTCAAAAATGTGTTACCACTCAACTGTCATGGATTTTCATGGAATTCTTGACTGGCCTCAGAATTTTGATCTGTCTCTCATAAAATCTGGGATTTGGGCAAAACATAATAGAAACATATTGAATAAGTAAACCATTATAATTACATACTTCCTTTCTTCAGAAAATGGATATTAGTATAAATATTTTCATCTGCTAGTTTTTTATATATACTGCATATATTTAAAATGTCACCTGATTCCTAACCCCGCCCTTGATTTAATAGAAAAGAAACAGAGAAGATTGAAAAATGGAGTCAACATGTAGCATTATTCAACCAAGTGTTTTAAGAGATGTTACATTTTTGTGAGGGTAGTAAAATATCCCTGTGTTTAACAAAATATTATGATCTCTAATCATAAATAGTGTTATGTGTACTCAAAAGGGATGTCAAGAAAGTCAACTCTTGAGCTCCATTTTTGAGGTTAGTTACTTCATATTATATTGCTTTATATACAGAATTACAGTAAACTTTATTTATATAGTAACAGTAACCTTTTTGTAAAAAGAATGGTGGATGTGTTGCACGACAAACATGTCATAACCTAATATGTAATATTCCCAGCTTCCATGTTGGCATTGTGTTGGAAAACTAAAAAATGGAATAATCCTTTAACTTGACAAGACAGGCACAAAAAAGTTCATGATTAGATTCTTAGATTCCAGCTGAAATTTTCCACCACTAAAAAATGTAACAAGGAAGTTTTACTTTAGGTGCATACTTCCATTAAGAAGTAGCTCTTGCAAACTTCTATTGTTTTCATTGCATTTTATTCTGATATGTAAGTGTTTTCTACCTTTGGAAGAAGTAAGACTTTATGTCACTAAGTCAAATTTTCTGAATATTTAGTATGGAATTATTGTTTATTGCCAACATCATTAGACAACATTTATTTATTTTTTATTCATTTTTTATTAAGACCTATGATGTATAAGTAGGGGCTATAACTGACTCTCTGGCTGACACAGACATCTTCCAAAAGGGTCTCACTGAGACTGATTTCTGGTGTCAAAATCATGGCCTCAAGCTAAATGCCAAAAAGTGCATAGTCATCCCCTTTGGAAAAAACAAAGTATCCACAAACTACCACATAGGTGGGAGTCCCCTAAATACGGAAGACCTAATAAGGGATCTGGGGACCCAAGTAGATAGTAATCTCACCTTTGATAATCACATTGCCAAAGTGGTTAGAAAATCCTTTTACATGGCCCACCTAATCACAAAAGGGTTCGCATCCAGATCAAAAGAGGTCATTGTGCTCCTCTACTCATCACTCATCAGACCCATCATAGAGTACAACGCCCCATTTGGGATGTACCATACAAGACACCTACAACAGTTGGAAATACCACAGAAGTACGTCACCAAGAGGATCACTGGCCTCAAACAGATGCCCTATGCAGCTTGACTGAAGAAACTACAGCTGTACTCGGTTGCATACTGCCTACTCAGAGGTGATCTCTGCCTGACATACAAGGCCATGTCCAACCCAGAATTGATGGACATGCTCCACCTAAAGAAAACCTTATTCCCTCGAGCCACATGCTATAGGGATCTAAACCTCACCACAACAATAAATAAGATGTGCTGGAGGGCTAGATTCCTGTCTCAGAGATTTCCCATGCTTTGGAACAAGATCCCAATCTACATTAGAAGAGCTCCTTGCTAACACTCTTCAAAAGAAACCTTGACGAGTGAATGGGAAACAGAAAGTTTACCTCGGGGATCACTTCAGTGGCTCTGCTTGACAGAGGCACAGAGAACTAATCTAAGGGGCCGGCGAAAGCCAACACATTCTGGCTAGGCTTATAAATGTCTTTGAGCAGATAGCCTGGTACATGCCTATGAACCTAAGTCCTTCTTTTCAGTGGCAGTACACTAGCAAGTTCTAGTTAACTGAGCTAGCCCCTCAGTGTTGCACAGAATAAATCCTGAGAATGAGGAATGAAACCCAGGACTGTAACATAAAGTTTGTTATCAGTTCTTAGCCTTACATTTCATATCTTATGCTTACAGACTTGCCAGAAATTTAACAAAACTTTATTTGTAATGTTGTCATTCTTAAGGAATACATTTTCAACATGCCATTTAGTGAACCCTGTTCATTTATTACTGTATTATGACGCGGCAGCATTCAATTGCTAAAGGGGATTTTACATTCCAGCCGCAAAACATATACACAGAAATTGTAAAATAACTGTGATGGAGTTGCACTATAACTGTGCTGTGGTTCATAAGGTATAGTTTTTAGATGAATCTCTTGAAGGATGTGGGAAAAAAATGTATAACTACCGGTCCTTTATACATGGATTTATTTTCATGTATGCATGGTTCTTTACTTTGACATTGCCGATATTCTGATGCAAAATCTACAAAACAGCCACTTATTCAGACAATACTATGAACACAGTAGTAGTCATGTTTAAAGTCGATATAGAAACATATTTTAGGACCTCTGCATTATGTGAAACCAAACAGAAGGAACTATTTTATTCCATATTCTACTGGCAAACTAATACCATAACTAGTTAATTTAAATTTAAACAATTGTTAAAACAATAGACTTCCACTTTAACAGAGCATTAAGTCACTTGGGGTGTTTTCATTGTGCCAGTATTATGGTAAAGTATGCTGAGTTGAATGCTCAAGTGCATCATTTTCCTTAAGATTATACATAAGCAGCTTTGCCAAAACTGGGTTGATGTGGTGACTTGGTACAGATTACCTAAATAAGCCAGCAAATGTTAGTTTTGTAAGCAGCCAACATCATTTCTGAGATGTCCTCATACCTCTCAATTGATCAAAGTTTGACACATATTCTTGGTCTGTTCCTCAAAAAATGTGTGTGTGTGTGTGTGTGTGTGTGTGTGTGTGTGTGTGTGTGTGTGTGTGTGTGTGTGTGTGTGTGTGTGTGTGTGTGTGTGTGTGTGTGTGCGTGTGTGTGTTTTTAAAGCATTGAGGATTGCATTCACTAAATTATGACAGACATTTGTGATATGGACACAATTTCCTTCAGAAAATGAAAAATCTGTTATTCTAGCAAATTTATAAGAGAGATTCATAAAATCTATCCCAATTTTTTGCAGCCTTTCTTCCTAACATTATTTCTGACGTTATCCTTGATTTATGAACTAACTAGTTGATAGGAATGCATATTCTCTAGTTAGTATATTTTTAAGGTTAAGGCTGCCTTTTTAGAGGGATTCACGTATAGGTCTTAGAGGTAATTGCTAGCCTTTCAATAGTCTGAATGAAAGCTGAAGATGTAGTTTGACTTAAGCATTTTGTAGCCTTAGACTTTCATTCATTAAATCCTTGAATTGCTACCCTCTCCTTTCCTATTGCTAATGATATCTTGTGTAAGTCCCTGTTTTCTCACTGTTTTCTTTTCTTTCTACATTCATCACCTGCTTTGAATTTAGCTTTGTATACACTGTTCTTCTAATATTAACCTAGCAGGCATCCTGCAGCCATATCATTTGTGCTGCACCTGTACATTCAAATTTGCATAATGGGCCTAGCTTAGTGACCAGTCAGGTTTTCTGAATAATTACAAAGAAACAAACAGTAAGTAAATAAACACGTGAATGTGTGTGGATGTAAGCATATACATCCTTAGTTCTAAAGGATATTTCATTTAGAATTATGATGTTGGATTCAGAGTGAGGAATCCATTATCATTCTGTCTCAGATGTACATAGGCATTCTTCCTTTTTTCATTAGAAATCAAAGAAAAAAACCCATGCCAAATGCATAACTGAAGCACCTCATCTGAAATACAATGCAGAATCATAATTTAAGAGGAAGTTGTGCAATATGAGAACATTTGTGAACTTAGTCAACATAATGACAAAAAGGAACAAAATGAAATGCATTAAAACAATAGTTCTGAGAGTTGAATGTGCTTTTATTATGACAACAATGTGTTGTTTTCATGATTTTCTGACAAATGCAAAACAGTATTATATGTAGAGTCTTATTCATGGTACTCATTTTAATGAAACTAAGCACTTAATACTGCTTTTAAAGAATAATCTTTTTAATGGCAAGTGCATAGACCTACAGATATGAAAACTGCCAAACATATTAAACTCTTAGTTTATTTTCTAATTTTGGTTTTAAATATTGCATAAATTTATCAGAAAGTTAAGCATTAGTTCTGTCATTAGTAGTACTAAAATGTGTCATTATTGAAATAATAAAGTAAAACAACTCTTCTGAATTAGCTTAAGCTACGGCTATGCAGAGAAATCTCATATTTGTCAGAATTTGCCCACAGCTGACATCTGAAAAGGTCATCACTCTAGTTAAGTAGTTCTTTCTCTGGTGCACATCATATTTGTTGTAGCTAGGGAGGTACTATGACTGCTTTTTTTTCTCTTAAGCTTTGTCTGAACTCAAGAAAACCTTTTGTTACTAAAGGAAAATATTTTCTCCCTTATCCTGTACTTGAAAAAATTGACATCAAAAGGTAATGAGGAAGGTGGAACAGATTATCAAGGTGGGGCTCTGTGAAAAAGCTGGTAAGAGACAGCTGTGCTACGAATCCTCTCCTGCCCAAAAAAAAAAAAAAAAGAATCATATAGGAAAAAGTACTTTTCTTATTTCCAGGTGCGAAATAAAAGGCAGATTCCTGAGGGTTTTGATGACTTAATAACGCTGTCCATCTTTTCTGACATCATAAGTATTGTATTGCAACATCTTACTCATACCTCTGTCAGAAGTGTCCACTCACCCCATTTCCTATTTTCCATTTTTTTCACCTTAGCAGATGTTTACCCTTGTCTCTTTACCTGACATCATCAAATTCTTGTGACTCTCCTTTCAGACTATGTTACTACACAGCCGTGCATACAAACTCTGCTTGTTTACAATACATGTATATATTCAAGCATGAATATAAAGACTGTGTATCTCGTCAGATAAGTAGCAGCTGCTATTGATATTTCCTCACTGCTATACACAGTTAAGATAATTGTATTTCCCTTTTGTTGATATTATTGTTTTGTTTTGCATTTTAAATATTTTTCTTGTATTGTTTTCTTCTGTTTCATAGTTAAATATCATCTTTATCATTCTCTTTGACACGTGCAAATTCAATACACGCATTATGGTTTATTCTTCAGTAATTTCCCATAAGTTCCATGTAAGCTGCGGTTTGTTATACATCAGATTTCTATAACTTAAAACATTTTTTTGTCCCTGACTTGGGAAATCAGTATTGCTCAGTCTAATATTAACCCATATATTATAACAATAATGCAGCTTCTCAAAATAATATCTGTGCTAGGGAAAAGCCACATGTACCCTTACCCTCATGCTTATTTCTAATGATCCTCTCAGTGAGTGCATTTATAGCACGTGTTAAATCTGTGACATTTTTCATGTAGTATGTAACTCAAGTCTTTCTTACATGCAGAAATTCTATGTGCAAGCTTTAGACAAGTGCCAATGCACAAGTGTAGCATCAACTTGTAAGCTACTTTCTCATATGACCTTGCACAACGGAGGACAGTAGTACTAACTAATCTGTTACTTTGAAATGAGCCCATGCTGAATGGAGTACTGCAGTATGAATTTATTTGTTTGTTTTACTTTGCCTTAACACCACACTCAGTGGTGCATTGTAGTTTTAACTTGGCTGTTACTTTGTCATATGATCGTGCAGGATTGCAGTATGAATGTGTTTGTTTGTTAAATTGCCATAAAGCCAAGCTCAATGGAGCAATTGTAACATTAACTTGTCAGGTACTTTGTCATGCTCAAGGAAGGACTGCAGTATTAACTTGTCTATTACTTTGCCATATGACCATACTAAAAGATGACTTCATATTACTGAAGACTGTTATTAGGTGAAGATAAGAAAAAAAGGTGCTACACCAATCCATTTTCTAGCTTATATTGCTGGAGTTTCATGCATCTCACTCTTAGCAAGCATATGCCTTGTGGAAACTAATAATAATGAGTGTGACTATTTAGTTCAAAGTAGGGAAGTGTCTTAGTTGTAGTACTCACATTACATGAGCATGAACTAGCTAACACCATGGAGAAACAATGCCTAATACAGCTATTGCTCCAAGCAGAATTCATAATGGTAACCTGGAGAGGGCACTGAGATTGTGAAACTTGCAGAATATAAATTGTATAATAGTATAATATATATTAGTATATAATATATATATATATATATATATATATATATATATATATATATATATATATATATAAAAAAAATATATATATATATATATATATATATATATATATATATATATCTATATATATATATATATATATATATATATCACCAAAAAGAAAACTGCAATTGCAGCTCTTAGAGAGTAGCACTGTAGAAAATACAAATACAAATAAAGGTAATAGAAAACACCATGGCAATAACCATAAAATAATACTTTAATAAATAAATATAACATGAATAAAACAGATGAGCGCTTTCAGGTAGTAGCTTGCTTTAACAAGGACTTATGGATAATTTGGCTGATAGGCATTTAAAATGACTTTTTGATTGTTTTTTATTTTTAAGTCTTTATGAATACATTCACACCATAGAATATTGCATGTTTTAGATGCTGGAACAAGTGATCGAATAGTGATTGCAGTGTGCTGGCATTATTCTGTGTGATATCAGGTTAAAATGGGGACAGGGAATTCTCCCTTAACCTTTTGTTTTGTGAACTCAGAGCTGGTGCATGCAAGTAGCTGCAGACAATGTGAGTTCAGTGGGGCTTGCCTCCATTACAAAAAAATAGGTTTTATTTTTGTTTCTCTTGTTACTAGCTTTTTTTCATTTTTGATCTTTTTATATTGATATTTTATTGTCTGAGTTTGTGATCATTCAGTTGTCCATGTCTCACACACACACACACATACACACACACATATATATATATATATATATATATATATATATATATATATGTGTGTGTGTG
>NC_056744.1:1748476794-1748569294 GCF_019279795.1 Protopterus annectens | reverse complement strand
AACCGCAAGGGATTCCCCTCCATCAATTGCCAGGTCGTGTGCAATGGGCAGGGCATTATCATGGATGTGTGTGCTGGCAGCCCTGAAAGCTACCACGACTCCCATATCTGGCATGCCTCACAGCTGTACCAGGTATTCGCCAGGGGGGACATCCCACAAGGCCACCTTGTGGGGGATGCTGGCTATGCACTGGAGCCGTGGATGATGACTCCCATCAGAAATGCACACACACACATGCAAGAACGCCATAATGAGGCACACGCACAAACCAGAATAATCATAGAGCGTGTGTTTGGGATGCTGAAATCATGGTTCCAGTGCTTGGATACATCCGGTGGAGCCCTGCAGTACTCTCCAGGCACATGTGCCCACATATTCATAGTATGTGCCATGCTACATAATATGATCCTGCGGAAGCAGCTGCTGCAGGGACATAATGGTGAAGGGCCACAAAGCCCACCACAACTGCCAAGGCCAGTCCAGGCACAGAGGGTTCAGGACCATGAACACACTGTGCCAGCCCCAGTAGGCAGACAGAGGTGTACCCAATATGCCTATGCCCTGGCAAAGAGGGAATGTATAGCACATACTCTGACAGCGTAGGCCCCATGGACTGACACCTCCCTACCTGCACACACAGTGAAATGGATGGCACACAAACATGACCACCCGTAAAGTGTACCGTATGGGTGGCCGCATGTGTGACTCCAACATAGGCAGCCCCCAAACACTGTACACCCAACAGCCAGTGGAGCATGAACGCCAACACCTGAACCGTACGCGGGTCCTACAGCAGACGGCGTTGCTGTATGCTGCCACGTTCGCCACAAGGTGTATACATATAAACATGTATATATGTGCATATACATATATGTAGATAGATATAATTACATATATAGAAATATATGTACACATATACATATAAGTACTACAGTTAAGACAGGGAATCAGAGGGATGTAAGGTGACAGAGATGTAACATGCGATATCTGTACATAGTATACATAGTGAAACGACAACCTGAGCATCCGGGAGGTTTAACAGAAGAGGATACCGCCAAACATGGAAAGGGCAACATACCGAAATGCATAACCGCGAGTCGGAATGATCACCAGGCCACAGTACAGTAACAGTACATGTGCGGGTAATAGTATGATGATATGAGGGGGGAGGTAGACACCGCCGCCGGTGACGCAGCCCATGCAGGTACTGTGTGCAACCGTCCCCGGGAGTGCCGTAGTATGTGTATGTGTGTAGTGAGGGTGCCGGGTGCCGTGTGTGTCGCTGTGTGAGTGTAATGTGTGTGTCTCCGTAATATGTGTATGTTGGTGCCATGTTAGAGGCAGAGTGGAATAATATGTGTAGGCATATGGTACATTAGCCACAGGCATATGTACACCAGTAGTCCCAAAGTAGTAGTGAGAGCCCCACCCTGGCTAGGCGTGTGGCAACGTAGAACGATACAAAGTGACAATGTCCCAGATTGTAGCACAGGAATATACCCCACAGGAAATGGAAAGGACGTATGTACTAATCATGACCGTATGTATGACACCGATATGCTAATTGCAAAACGATACGTTGGCAAAGTCACACAGCAATAGGTATGTACCGCGGAAATACGTATGTGCTACCCCAGTACTGACCGTGGCCACGTATCAGCCCGTAAACACCGCTGTGTGTTCTACAATTGTCAAACAAGCAATCCCCACCTGAATAGGTGGCAAAAACTGGCAAACAGGCCATCCCAAGAACAGGACCACAATGACTGTAAATATCTGGGACAGAATGACAAGGGATAGTCATCACGTACAAACAACCGCTGAGATACCACAGATGTGACGGAGGAATACATGCATGAAGCACACACGCAGGTGATACCAACACCACATGACAACAACACAACCTACACTCCCAGACCAACAGACAATTAACTGTCAACTTTCCAGGCAGGGATGGAGCACACAGACAACCATACCGTGTATGTAGAGATGCAAAGCCCACAACCGTCACCTACAACCTCCAATATCCCCCATCATACATATCAAAGGGATACAAGCCGTAATAGCAGCACAAACATACAGGCAGTCAATGACATCTGCATAACCGCAACATCTCGCGTGGGAAACACAATCAAAGGCAGATGCATACTTGCATGCATTGTTTAAAGGAATACAACAGCCATGTTACACATCCGAATGCAAAACGCCATCAACAGACGTCGGCAGGACAGGGACACCCACATGTCAAAACAAATACTATACCCAACACACACAATCCACGGCTAACACCACTGCGAAATGTACCTGTTGCCACACATAGCGGCTGCAGTTACACATAACATAACACAATACAGACCATCTCCATGAAGGTAGGGCAAATAGCCAACGCCCAGGTGAGGAATCCAACCATACCCCAGTTACGGCGCGTAATGTCCGAATGGAGTAGATGCACAGGTGATATGCGCACAATTACTCACTGAGGAACATCAATTGGTGGGATGAACCCACATTTTGCAGATATCGACGGATATAAGGATGACTCCCAGGATATTCAAACCGTATGCTCATACCGAACCAGCAGTGTACAACCGAGAGAGTAATAAAAAGAAAAACCGATACACGGAACGAAACATGGAACGAAACACCGACAAGGTATGTAGAACACACGATATGTACGGGTGTGCAACGCATGATGTGTATGACGAAGCTGTACTGTATGGGAATGGTGTTTGTAAGTAATGACATTTGTCCATAATGCAGAGAGTGGTGAAAGGTGGTTATGTAGTGCTATCCTGCTGAGCATACCAACGATTGTGGACACCGTGTGCACAGCAGTGGGACATCATGTACACAGCTGAGACACCACAAGGGCTGCCACAGGGGGGCATTAGAGATAACAATGCCAGACCACACGCCGATGCTGGCAGTGGATGTCCAACATGGAAGTGCCATAGCAGGGGATAGGACATGTATGTATACTGTCACAGCACACATGTGTATGGGCATATACTGTCGATGTCATACGTAATGTGCAGCCGACGTGCACGTATGCCTTGCAGTAGGGGATACTATGTCAACTATATGCAATGTAAAGCTGTCATGGTGGATATGACAGACATTATACACAGTATCACAGGCATATCATGCATAATGGAGGTATTGCCTATTGGTATGTACAATAACAGGATACATATGGCCTGTAGGTATGGGACAGAGTAGTAGCATCATAGCCATCTGAAATGGAAGGTACACCAAGTAACCATGCCCAAAGGATCTGTAGCAGGTGCATCGTGGGCAACAATGAAGTCTGGCAGGTCCATGTGTAAACACATGTGCAGTGTACACAGTAGTGTCACCTCCCCATGGTAGTGTCCTGTGAACAGCAGAGGCGGGTGTCAACTGCATGTCTACACAGTACCGCTGCTGTGGTGGTACCATGGCTACGTGTCACTCAAACAGCAAGGGAGGTATCACATGAACAGTGCCACTGTGTGTCCCTGTGGGATGTGCACAGGACCTATGTTCCACAGCATGGTGTGGGTTGTGTCTGCGGAAGTAACACAGAAGCCCAGCCCATGCAGTGTGGCATGTGTGCACATATCCATGAGCAGTCCATTCACACTGCCCACCGCAATTGTCATGTATGAGGAGTATATGCATCAGTAATGCGGAGGACATGGTCCGTGTCAGAGCAGAAGACACCCCTGTGTATGTGGTATGCAGATGTGTACAGATGTGTTTTCCGTCTGTCAGCCGCATATGTAAACCGTCCGAGCCTGGTACACATCGTGGCATGACAATGCTGTGCCATGTAAAGTTGTAGCCATTGTAGAAGGTACACCATAAATGTGGTATTGTACCCTTGACCGTGTGTAGATGTGTGTATGCCACAGGTACAATGGCTACCTATGTACCAGCATCACACACAGTACAGATAGGTGTGGCCTTGCAGAAGTGTATCCATGCCACAGTGGAATACGGTAACCACAGGACCGTGTGGGGCATATGTGTGTACAGCAACCATGTACAATGTGATATGTATGTACGGGGCCAGTATCCATGCGATAGTCAGTGGGTGAATGTTGCTATGCAAAGGTGATGTGCATGCACCATGTGTCATGCATCCTGATGCCATGACACCTACATGATGTATCTGCCACACTGACACCAGTATGGTCGTTATCGGTATGAGCTGGTGGAGCTATAATGGCGCCAGGTATGTAGGTGTGGGATATCTAGGCATGGACAGTACTCTGTGACAGCATGTTGTGTATGTAAGCAAATAGTGAACATGAGGGGCCCCATGACTGAGGACTGTGTAATGCCATATGTACCTGACATGTAGTAGGTACTATGATATGCTTGCACCACTGTGTGTCCTGCCCAGGAGTCATATAGCCTAACATCCTGAGACACAGGGTATGATGTGCAGGTGGATGTGTACGTTGCCAATACCAGAATGTGGAATGGTGCTGAAGGGCAATGTGAGGACAACGTCAGATGTGTTGGCCTCTGTACCACCCCAACCGCCCATGCAACGGTACGACAGGTGGTCAGCATGTGTATGTGGTGTGCTGTGGCACACACAAGCCCAACAAGGGTGCCAGGAAAGGCATGGAGGCCATCAATGTGTGCGTGAAGCACGTTCGTGAGGATGTGCCCCAGTGCCATTCAGAACGGTCCAGTCATGGGTGTATGAATGCAGTCCCACACTTGCAATGCAGGGCCACCCATGGGTAGTGCGAGAGATGCGGCTGTGCGGTGGTCAAGGTACACAATGTCCGACAACAGGCTAGCAGTGAATGTAGTGGGCTGGTGCGGAGACACATACCAAACAGGTTGGTGGGACATAACAGCTAGGGACATCAGAAGGTGACATCGGGCCAGTGTCCCAGGACATAACGTGTGCATGTCAGTACCATGTATGTTTCCACAGGGACACTACGATGTCCATGTATGGATTGCGACCCTGTAGTGAGTGAGAGTGTGTATTGTTGGTAAGTACACCATCGCCTGTCACGTTGCCAACATTATCTCGGTCTGCAATGCCTGGGTGACTATTGTATGTGACATTGAATGTGGATGTAGCCAAACAACACAGACATACCACCACACTGCCTGAGGCCCCACACTGCAATGTGCGGCAGTCATGTGTAGGTAGCTAGCCTTGGAGCATGTGATGGACCCTGAGGACCTACCATGGCTGACAAGTGATGCACCCCACACATGTGAATATACACCACCATGCAACAGCCTGCACATGTGCCCATACATCAGATGTGCATGGAACATGACCACCACAGTGGCGTCTGTGAAAAGGTCAGTACCGCCATGTCTCTGTGTGGAATAGCATGGTCCCTACCATTGTGTACATGCTACAGAAGTGCACTGTGGTATGTGTCAGCATATGTATGTACACTGTCCATCTGCCAGGGTGTCATGCTATTAACAACTGCTGTCAGCAGACATCAGTAGTACTGGTTGTAGTACACATGTTCCGTGTATGCTGCGATGGGTGTGTTTCCAGGGTGTGGCTAGCAGGGCCGTGAAGCATATGAGTTCATCCACCAAAGGGGGGATAACCCCAGGTGCAACACACCAGACACATGGAGGTATTGTGCATGCTGAGGGTAGTGTAGGTATGGTATGTGTTGTGTAATGTGTCAGCCAGCTGGGTGGAGTGCATGCCTCAAGCATGTGTAGGTACATGGGTGTCTATTCTAGGGAAGTGTGGGTTGCTGTCAGCACATGGCAGTATCAGCTGTCTGAGGCCCAATGTACAGTATAACAACACAGACAGCATGTAACCTGTGGTGTACAATGTCAACTCTGTTGCGTGTTACAATGTGTCCAGCGGTCACAAACATGGGTATCTGCACATTGAGCACCTATGATGCATTGTGTTCGGCAACTATCCAGGATGTGTGCAAAACACTGTGTGATGTGGGATCCCCTCACCTGTGGGTGTTGCAGTCCAGGTATGTGCCTGGGAGGTACGATCCGTGTACAATCTGCACTCGCAGGCGTGCTGCGCACAGCATGGAGGCAGGTCCCAGTCACTGCAGATAAATGTGAGTGGTGCAATAGTGTGTGTGCCTTGCTTGTGTGCAGCACAGTGGAAGATGCAAGCATTGTCCCACATGACCCCATGCCGTGCCTGCCTGTTACAGCCCTGCTGTAGACAGTTATGTGACACCACCACAGAGGCAGTATAGCATGTGAAGATGTACATGTGTGCTCCACACCCCAGGCAGATGGCTGCAGGTCATGTGTGTCACAGCAGTGTGGTCGACCAGGACTGTCATAGCGGTCAGATACCACATGCCTGTATAAGTACAGTATGAGCATAGGCAACAGTTGCAGTGACACAGTAGGTCAATGTACAGTGTCTCTGTGTTCAGACCACTGCCTACTGTACACTTGGCTAGACACACACCCAGAGGGTGAATACACCGGTGAGCCATCACATGTCCCAGTACACGTAGCCTGTGTAATGCCATCACAGGGTGGTCACAATAGCACGTTGTATGAGAGATATGTTGTACCAGGTGATGTGTCATGTGTGCAAATGTTGAGTTGCACAGCTGTTCACACGTCCGCAACATATCAGTGCATGATGCCTAGTGTAACATGATGTGTGGATCTGCACTGTGATCCACAACAGGGTCATCTGAGAAAGGTGTGTTGTGAATGGTGTAACCCATGGTTCCATGGGATATACACCGGTGCTGTTGGCTGCCATGCTGGGGGCCACCAGTGGTGCCTACAGTGGTCATACAGACATACTGCACACATTGTTCTGGCAGGAATGTCCATTGTTGTAGATGATGTGTTACTACGTGAAGGTAGGTGTGTGTTGTGAATGTTACCCATCCAGAAGTGACCATCAGGTGCAGTTATGGTTGTCGACAGCATCACACCCATCCACAGCTGTCAGCATCCTGTCCCCAGAATGGGTATCAGCCGCCCTCATACTGTGTGACTAATGTGCAGATGGCGGAACACCTACTACTGGCTGGCTAACAGTGTCATCTAGGAAGGCTATGTGATGGCTGGAATATGCCATTCTAATGTATAATGATGGTATCCCAATGAAGCACATGGAATCACATATAGTAAGCCATGGCTGGCATGTAAACCATGTACAACAATGACTGCGTGACAGACACAAACAATGCGGAGCCATGTTGAACATGCACCCATGAGAACACCAAATGAGGTATGTTGCACGTATCGATGTACAACTGTCAGCTATGGGCACAGCATGGATGCAGATGCACATCCCCCACAGGCAGTACCACTCCATGTTGGTAGGGGGGCATTGCACGAGTACATGTGACAGTTGCTGTACTGCCACATGTACTGCATATCCATCATATAGGGGTAGCAGTGGTACGTGACTGTTGGACATGCCTGTACATATGCCCATGTCCCACAGGATATGTGTTACGTGTGTACAACACCTGTTGTACCATCATCAAGCTGTGAAGTGTATGGCTGCCAGTGTACCTGTGTGACATGTTGTGCAATGGGTGCAAAGGTACGCAGTAGCGCATTGCATGCCCGCATGTCCCACACAGGTGCATAGCCTGAACATACAATACAAAGAGGGTGTTGGATAATAGCAACCCACAAGAGGAGATGGGTACGGGTGGCATCCACTACCACCTGTCCGGGTAAGGTGTGCATGTCCATGACACATTGGCACCTGAGATGTTAGCAGTACAGCTGTACAGGGCGGCATGCATATTCGATCACTAATACCCCTGCATGTTCCACCACTAGCCTGTTGACAGACAGACACCTACACAATGTGTAGCATTGACATGTGCACAGCACATCACCGCTGGCTACAGTAGAACAGGTTTACCATGTAGACACGTGCACAGAACATCTGTGCCAGCCACAGTCAAACACGGTATGTGTTGAACCCCACCATCATTGTAGCCCATGCCACAGACAGATGTTCATGCATCTGTGTATGTATGGCTGGGAATGTCCCTGGCCTAGCAGTATAGCTGTGTCAGTGTTGCGAACAACATACTGAATGGGCTGGGTGTGTGAGGTGTGCATCATATGTGTATGGTCCGACGGATGATACCATCAGTGCCCCCGCTATGTGAACATCCCTGTCCCCATAAATGGATACCCATGCTGTGCCCAACACCACGGTCCCTGTGGGAGGGATGGTGCTGTGTGGTGCACCTGCTGACATGGCGGTGGCAGCAGGCACTGGATGTAGACATTTGTGGTACCCATGTCAGGCCAGGGTACCATCCATGTGCACGGGATACTATTGTGTGGGCACATACAGCACTGTGTTGAATAATATCACAGCACATAGCACCTGTCAGGGGTAATGTATATGCATGGATGTGCGATACCAGCATGCACCATACACACCCCCACCAAGCAGCATGCTGCCTACCTTGCAGAAGGCCATTGTCCACAGCATGATGATAGACATGCGTAATGTCCATATACACATAGCAATGACATATGGAATGGACAGCCACCCTCCCAATACCAGTACCCCCCAGGTGGGACACATCCCTGTGCCATGTATGTGACATACCCTGCCATACTATGCAGCCCTGTCCAGCAAGGCTGCACGTGCCGTCACAGTCATACATGGTGTGATGGCTAAATGGCACTTGCACTATCAACCGTCCAGAGCAGTAATCTGGCACTGATGCACCTTGTGGTGTCACAGGTGCTGTGTGTTGGCATGTACAACGTGCGCATGCACATGCTATGTATGACCATCCCTGCTAATGTCATATGATTACACAATGTCCCATGTGTATCACATGTGCAATACAGGTGAGCCATGGCAGGTTGTCCAACACCTGTACAGTGCTGTGTAGATGTACATGGCACAACACATGCATGTACAGGTGTCCATGTGTATGTGTGCAGTGCCACCGCTGACGTCCATAATGGCTGCGCCTGTGATGCCTAGCGACATATACACAGCATCCAGGTGAACAGTAGAACTGTGTGCACATCTGGACACGTGCCAACTGGTATGAACACAGGTGCAGGCAGGTACACATGTCCACAGCAGGTTACCATCAACATAGTGTGTGTACACTGTGATGAGTTGACACACAGATATGATATGATACCCGCTGCCTAACGGTGTGAGAGCAATACGTCAGCTGTGTCAGTGCCGTGATGCATCGCAGAGATTACTGTGCAGATGTCGTACATGTCATAGCAATGTATGTCCAGCGGTATGCCAGTACATCAGTGTAAATGAGACCTGTCACCATCATTATGTCTTACAGATAATGCCTCATTCATGGCTGCCAGCCTTCAGCCGCCAGGAGGATGACGTAATCATACCGTTGCTCCATGACAACTATGACCTGCTATTCAGCCATGTTCCACAGCAAGCGCAGCAGCGGGATGACCTGTGGCAGGATATGCACAGGAGGGTGAACGACGTGGGTGGCAACAACCGCACCTACCAGCAGATACGCCGACACTGCACGGACCTAATATGGCACGTGAAACAGCGTGCCACCGCAATCGCCAGAGAACAAGGTGGAACAGGTGGTGGGCCACCAACCCAGCCCCCACTCACACACACGGAGGAGCTCCTGGCCAGTCTGGGGACACCCAGGGAACATCATGTAGAAACACTCGCTGCCATCGTGGAGGTGGGTGTCTCCCAACCAACGAGCCTGGAGCTGCCTGGTAAGTCAGTCTTGCATATGTGTATGATATCTGCCATAGGTGTGGGTGTCACAGTACACCACGTAATGTACCAACACATGCCAGGTATATGGCCACACAAGCCGCATACTACAGTATGTTACGTTGTGTTTGCAGACGTGTGCATACCACATGCTATCACACAGGTACATGATGTGACATGCACAGTGCTTACTGTGGCTACAGTCATGGATATTGTTTATACTGTTGTGTCGCCCCTATACAGGTACCTCTGGCGTGTCGCACAGCCATGGGTCCGTCGCAGGTGAGACTGTTGTTAGTAACAGGCATGTTACAGTGTATAGATATTCGCCATGTGGCCAGGTATGACATGCACATCTGGGTTCTGCTCCAGTCACGGTATACAGGTTGCACCACCAGACACACATGCCACCCATGTACAGTAGATACAACCGTTAGTATACACTGGCATGAAACCACAGTACCTGTCAGTGTGATATATGCAGTCAGCTATGCATACAATGGTGGAGGTGTTCTACAATGGATGCATATGTAGTATGCATTGGAACGCCATTCGTGGTACACACACAGTACCACATAGTGAGCTGTGATCTGGCCAGCACACAGGTGTTACCAATGTGACATATGCCCTTGCATTGTGTGCACACGTTGTGACACGGCACATGACATGTCCCACGCATGTGGTGTTCTGTCTGCAATATTGTCACACCATGACATGACCTACGCCCAACATAGCAAACATCCACACTGTTGTCTGCATAGTCCTCTGGATTGTGACACCTCCGACTTGTATGGGTGTATGTCACATGGGCCACCACAGGGATGGGTACACGATGCCCATCACACACAATTGTCCATGACCCAGTCAAACATGGCCATGGGTGATAGCTACAGGCATGTTGCCACACAGTACGTCTGGAGTGGATAGACACCGTTGCACATTGTCCACACATAGTGCGATCATAGCTGTAGTGGACCACCTGTACATTTGATGTGGTACACCAGACCACCGGAATGCCTGTCTGCAGCCACCGGAGGTGCCACCAATGTCTACCATATACGTGCTGTGGAACAGCATGACTGTGTTGCAGACATGGCAATGCAATGCGTCCATGTTATGCATCACGCAGAAACATACCTGTGTCCTGCTGCCATGCAGTGGCACAGTGCCTCTACTCCCCACTGTATAGCTATGTACACGGCTCACACCAACCACACCTGCACAGACATCTTTGTTACACATGCATTCTATCTGTAGCCTGTACACATAACACTGCACTGTGACGTCCAGTATGATGCGGTGCATGTGGTGGGACACCATTGTCACATGTCCACATGTTATCGCACATGTCGGCGGAGTACATGTCAAAGTGATGCCAGCCATGCGTACTGTTAACCTGCCTGTGGCCACACGGTGTATCATGGTGATGCATGCAAACTACCATGAATGTGTGTACTGCATGCCTACTGAAATGACACCTGCTTGATGTAGTGTGCACCCCAGGGCAGTATGCATACTACCACTATTAATGTCTGGCCTGCATTCACTGAGCTGTGGTGTGGGAATGCTGCATGCCATCTGCAATATCACATGCATGATGTGTCTGCATGTGTGTGCGTCTGCGTGTGTGTCAGCGTGTGTGTGTGTCTGCGTGTGTGTGTCTGCGTGTGGGTGTGTCTGTGTGCGTGTGTGTGCATATGTGTGTCTGCATGCGTGTGTGTGTCTGTGTGTGTGTCTCTGTGCGTGTCTGCGTGTGTGTGTGTCTGCGTGTGTGTCTGCATGTGTGTAATGTATCTTACAGTATGTCTTTGTATTCACAGGTGGTGTAGGTGCGTTCCCCTCCTGCGGTCCATCTGATGCTAGTGTCCCCACAGATACTAGCGGTGATGACCATATGCATGAGGCACAGGCAGGGTTGTCAGGGGCAGAAGCTGTGCCATTGGTTACCATCCCACCTATGTCCCCCTCATCCCCGCACACGGTTCTGATGCCGACACATACCACATCACCGTTGCCCATAGAGGAAGGAAAGTCAGCGTCTGTTGGCATTGAGCAGGAATGTGTGGTGGCTACAGAAGGTGCGCGTACACACCATGTTGCCAGTGTGATGACTGGTGATGTGCCACACAGGCATGTGGCTGGTGCTGCTCGTAGGAGGACCTTTGGCAGACATGCACCTGCTGTACAGGGTGCAGCAGCTGGTATCACCAGACGCATGTTCCAGAATGTAATGGCAGCACAGGCACGTGCTGAACGGCAGAACCAAGAAGGGCAGAGGCTGCAGAGGGCCGCAATCCGTTCCCTAAATGAGAACATCTAGTCATTGGCGAATGCTCAACCGCAGATTGCTAATGTACTGGATAGGCGATTAGGTGAGATGGTTGGAATCCTCGACCGAGGCATGTCAATCCGCGAGCATGAGCTGTCTGTGCTGGAACACCTGGTAGGGGTGAGGCATAGGACACGTGGCCGTAGGCCAGCAACACCACCTAGTGTAGGTCGACATGTGCGTGCCACCTCTCATGCCCACTCACACAGTGCCGGTAACAGCAGCAGTGCAGCTGGTGCTACACCAACCACACCAGGACACAGCAGGCCATGTGGACGTGGCCCTGGCCGGTCCCAGCATGGACACGGTTCCAGCGGACATGTGTCATCGGAGAGTGGCCACTCCATACCTCCACCCGGTAGTGCCCGTGTGACCCCAGGCAGGCATGGGTCACGTGGCCGCAGACGGACACAGTGAGCCATACAACCTGCACTGTACAGTCTGGGGCTGCCAAGTATACCCCGTGTAGGCATCACATATGGCTGAACTGTGTACACACATACCCACACAAGGCAGACACAACTGTAGGTCTCCACCACATCCACATGCATTCTGCACAGTCATGCCCAGTAAATGCACCGGCACTTACACACACACATGATGTCATCCATTGGTACAGACTATGCCCCTGGCACACATATCACCCTGTGCATATGATGAAGCCTCTGCCACATCACTGTCATCCACACCGTCGGTGCACAGGTATGCAAATATATTCTGATGCACAGGGTGGACAAGATAGTGAGAGGTGTATGTGATACCTGTGTACGCATAGTGTGTGATGTGTATGTTGCAGTGGTTGTGTATGACAAGTGACAGGTGCGTATTTGACGTGGGTTGTGTACTGTCATCATGCAGCAGACATACCATGTAGTGCAGGTGCAGCATGCATTGAGCTGTGTACACGGTATGTGTGACGGTTACATGTGTAGCACCATATTGGATCTGTTAACCTGTACGCCTCATATGGTGTACTCGCATGTGCCTACTGGGAGCACTGTTACCAGTCCCCCACGTTTAGCTGTAGGTTACCCACAGGCACATCTGGCAATATCAGCATACCACAGGTACCCGCAACCTGCCTGGACACCTACATAGGTACATAGGTGCATAGATACATACCAGGCTATGTGCCCTACGGCATGTGTAAGCCTAGCCAGAGTGTGTGTGGCTTTCACCACCCCTTAGGATGAGGATACTATATCCATTGGTCTGCTGTCCCTCTGTCCAGCAGTGACACAGAGATGATTCCTGGGGCATACCTACGATCCCCCATCCACACGTCAGGATTACTCTTGGACAGAGTCAGTGAGGGGCTCTGCTTCACAAGGGCTGGAAATCTGTTCCATGGTGTAGGGAGTCTCTGGGCGATGAACCTGTCCCTCCAGCACATCCTATTTATGTCCGTGTTGAGGTTTCTGTCTGTTGCTCTCGTGCCCGTGGTTGTTTGGATCCTAGGAGGTGGAGCATGTCCATGACATCCAGGTCAGACATGGCCGTGTATGTCAGGCACAGATCAGCTCAGAGCAGACGGTATGAGAAGGTATAGAGCTGGAGTCCCCTCAGTCGGGCAGCGTGTGACATATGTTTCAGCACCTTCATCCCTGTGTTGGGGAACATTTGGGACCCTTCTGAGTGCTGCAGGTGTTGGGTTAGGTACATTCCGAATGGGGCATTGTACCCAATCATTGGTCTGATGCGTGAAGAGTACAGGGGTACAATGACCTCCCCTGATGTGGATGTGAATCCCTTCATGACCAGGTGGGCACAGTGGAATGTCTTCCCAACCACATTGGCAATGTGAGTGTCAAGAGAGGTTACCGACAAGTTCGGTACCCAGGTCCCAGATCACGTCTACCATGTTTAATGGATTACCACCTATGTGGTAATTCGGGGTGAACTTGTCTTTCCCAAAGGGTAGGTCTATACCTTCCCTGGCATGTAGCTTCAGGCCATGGCTCTGGCACCAGTTATCCATTTCTATGAGACCTCAGGTGGATGTCTGTGTCTGATGGGGTGTTGATTATGGTAGCCGGTTTGCAGTCATCTGCATACCTTGTCTGCCACAATCCCCCTATGTTTGCATGCACGACGGAAAGTTGAATGCCGAACTGGAGGGGGCCCAGGACTGAGCCCTGTGGGCCACCACTCGGGACCGGCTTGGAGCCTGACATGGCACCAGGAACACTAACCCTGTGGGTTCTGACCTTCATCCGGTTGGCAACCCATCGTGTGACATATGGCTCTACATCTACGCTGTTGAGCCTTTCTATGATGCCCGCGTGGAGCGTGGTTCGAATGCTGTCACCAGGTCACGGTAGTCTGTGCAAGCCGACGTACCCCCATCAATGGCCTTAGTGACTCTTCCGAACAGGTCGACCAGGTTCAGGAGGCAGGATCTGCCCTTGACTAAGCCGATGTGGGTATGTTCCAGTATTTGTCATTCCCCAATGTCTTCATTTATGGGCTCCATTATGGTCCCCTCCATAGCTTTGCAGACAAGGCTTGTCAAGCTTATAGGGCAGGGATGTACAGAGCCCATAGGAGCACCGCCTTGGTGGAGTGGGACCACAGTTGCCATATGCCATCCATCGGGTACATAGCCTGTAGTAAGGCTAAGATTAAAGAGCAGCCTTATGTGCGGGTTGAGGCCCTCATTGAGGTTGTGTAGCACACAGCCGGGGACACCATCTGGTCCCATTGATGCTGTCTTCACTGCTTTACAGATAGCAGCTCTCACCTGGGCATTCGAGATGTTTGGGAGGCTAGACTCTGGTGGGATAGATACGTCCCCTCTTGGGGGGGGAGGGTAGATGTATGCACGGAACCTGTCTGCCAGTTTGTTGGCAATGTCTGTGGGTTCAGTGATCATTGTACCATTTTGGACTAATTCCGAGCATAACTGTGGGCTTCCACCCATGTTCCTACCATAGCTAAGGAAGGCCTTATGGTTGTCTTATGTGTCCTTTGCAAGTCCAGTCCCACAGGCGGCCTTGGATGATTGTATGAGTGATCGTATGTTACCGCCAGTATTAATCAGTGATGCCTTCCCTGGTAGTGATATTGCTCTGTCATGTAGTAGCTTTCACCTCTTGTTGTACGGTTTGCTAATGGCTGGTGTCCACCAGACCATGTGCCTGCCTTTGGTGGACAAGGTCCTGATGTTATCAGGGATCGCTTGATCCAGACATTCCTGAGGGTGCTCATAGAAGGCATTTGTAAGGGTTTCAGCAGCGTTACCTGTGTTTACCACTGGCATGGAGGCCTTGTAGGGTACCACACCAGTCGTATGATGTGTGGGGTTCGCTGTGGAGAGGTCTTCACTGTGGTCTCCCTTGCCGGTGTTGGGTGCAGGATGCGGATCTCCAGTGAGATCACTATATGGTCTGACCTCACCGTTGAGGGATATACATCCTGTGTGGAGCATGTTGTCCCCATGTGTGATGATCAAGACTAGTATAGTTCCTCCCCTTGTGGGTATGGTGCATGGTTGTTCCACAGCATTCGGGTGTATGAACACCTGGAACCTTTGGTGTAGGGTGTTGTGTCCTGGGTAATGTACCCGGTCTATGTATGGGTGGTTGATGTTACCCAATATGATGGTGTTGTGAGAGCATTCATACTTCCCAGTGTCTTCAGGAAGGCTGTGCGGGTATCCTGGGTTTGGGAGGGTGTTCTGTAGCATGCAACAAACTGTAGGGCAGTCCTACCCATGGTTAATTGCACCTGGATGGTCCCCGCTGCTACGTGCATTTCTGCCAACCTGGAGGTGTGGGTATCCTTCATGGAAATGGAGACTCCCCCTCCTTCTGTGTTTGGTCCGGGTTATGGTCCTGAACGCGTGATATGAGGTATGACCTGATAGTGCTGGGTTGCTCTCAGGAGCCCTGAACAATGTTTCAGTCACAGCACTGACATCGATGTCCTCCATACTGAGGAGGGCATTTGAGGGCGTGCAGCTTGGGCGTAGACTACTGGCACTGAGCAGTATTACCCTTTCTTTTTTCCAGGTTTGTAGTCTAGGTGTTGGGTTAGGTACATTCCGAATGGGGCATTGTACCCAATCATTGGTCTGATGCGTGAAGAGTACAGGGGTACAATGACCTCCCCTGATGTGGATCCAGGTTTGTAGTCTAGGTGTTGGGTTAGGTAGCCTTGCCTGCATTGGGCACTGTGGGGGTGGCAGGAGCCTTTGCCAAACTCTTGAAGACCAGGGGCGGCAGGTGCAAGCCATCCCTTGTGAAGGGGTGTGGCGTGTCAAGCATGTCATCCCAGGCAAGAGGAAATTGGATCCCCTCAGACTGACACCGGTAACCAGGCAAATTATCAAGGGTGATCATTCGGAGCCAGTATTGTGGCATCATACTTGATGAGGGTGGGATACTGCTCAGGGTCAGGGACATGCTGGCCTGGGCTACACAATCTGAGAGCCCCTCTATGTCTCCTTTCATGTATCCCAGGGTGGTATGTCTCCGGTCATTGACACCAGCATGGACAATGACCGCGTCATACTTGTACATGCTGCGGAGTGACCTGAGTGCGTGTGTTATGTGGCAGATTCCAGCGCCCGACAGGCAGCCTACTGTGATCATTCCCTTGTTCAGTCTGGTGGGTGGGACGTCGGTGTGTCTGACTATGGCATCACCTATTACAAGTGTGTCAGGCATTGTGTGTGGCCTTAAGGGCTGTGACTGTTTAGCACACTGACGTTGAGAACTATGTGTTGCATGTCCTATGTCTTGTGGAGGCAGTTGCTTGGGTGTCTGCTTCGGAGGCTTCGTTAGGTTCGCTACATGTTTTGACAGTGCCTCCGAGTATGTCTTCATGTGTTCATGTGTTTGTTTAGCATTTGTGATAGTTCCATGTGACACTGGGTTTGTGGTGTGCATGGTGTCCTTCCCCTCCCGTTTGGTCTTGCCGGTCATGGTTTGAGAGAGCTCAGCCCCCTGTCTGGCTATATAGTTGCATCTCTCACATGTATTATGTTTAGTGGGGGAGGTCCGTGTCCATGAGGCACTTGTAATATTGCCTCAGGACGCAAAGATTCACCATCTGAACAGGAGACGTTGCTAGCAATTGACCCTTCGGCATGCCAGAGAACATGAATGCATTTGCTGTGTAACTGGGTCAGAAGGCACCTATAGGGAAGTGGGTACTCAAGGGGATTCTAGGCTAGTGTAGTACTCCATCTAGTATACATGTACTTTACCTATGTAGGAATACTGTGGGAGCAGGTGCTGAGCTTTTCTGATAGAGAACAGACAGTTGAGATTGCAAGTAGAGAAGTTCTACATGTAAACCTGCGGAGCACGGAGCCAGATATAGTGTAACGTTGTTTACACGGTACATGACGCACATGTCCACACATATACTGCACATGACGCCTGTGGTCGGTGCCACAGGCTATGGTGGACAGAGACATCACATACATGGCATGACACAGTACAGGTATGGTGACATTCTGCAGGTGTCGTACACAGCATGCTGGCGACTGACCGCAGGTGTCACCTGTCAGCTGTGGTGCACGCTGTGCCGCAGTTGGATGCTGTACCGGTACTGGAATATGTCCGCAATCGCGGGGTGTACACCACTATGGTGCACACCCCATTGTGTGCAGATGGGGACACCTGCCTGTGTGGTCAGCACCCTCACAATACAATGCACCCACATGCCATGTCACAGGGGGCGGTCTTGCACAGGTGGCCAGTATGGCTCACAAGTATGGCATTGACAGGGTCGTACAATGCAGCACCAGTACGGGATGGTCACCCTGTGTGGTTAGTGTCCATTCACAACACTATATCTGCATACACCCTCACAACAGGCAGCAGACATACACACATGTTGACACACTGACATGGTGGTGACCACACATGTCTACATGGAGGGACAACATGTTGCATGTACTGCACCATCCACATCCATGCACCCCACACTGAGGTATGTACAGATCTCTACCATGGTGTACAGTGATGTGTGGCACGTGGCACATAGTCCCCCCAATCTGTGGCATACATGGGCACACATTCCTGCACACATGTCGGTGCTGGGAATGCCACACCCGCTATATGGGATATGTGCAGGCATGCAGTGGTATGTAGTGCATCATGCGTACCAACACTGTATCCAGCAGCTGTGCCAATATATGCACTTGGGAGGTGGTAGGGGTTACAGTGGAAATGTGACATATGGTCGATGACACCTGACCGATGGGTATGCATTATGGCAGCACTGTCATGTAACGGTGACATAGCAGACTGTATGCACATGGCAGGGTAGGATGGTGTGTGACACACCTGTGACCACCACCTGCACACATGCATGTGGACAGGTGTTTAAACACATGATGTACACACATACCGCCATGCGTGCTGTTACTATGCCACCATATGATGGCCCCCATGATGGGTATGCATGTGGTAGGGGGTTGCAACTGTGTTATGGACATTGGACACCGCTCATGCATGGCTGCACCGTGCACAGTACACATGTCACATGTATCCCCTGTTGCCATGTGTGTATGCATTGCTACGTTGTGACATGTGTGTCGACATACATGGAACATGGACTGTGGTATGGTATCACAGCTGTCACAGGCAAACTGTACAAGGGTATGTGTCCCAGTCAACACCGCTACACCCTGTAGGGGGTGCATACCACAGACATGTGTCCACCTTCCATTCGTGTGTGTATTACTGTGTACGCCAGTGTTATGCATGTGGTACATCACAGGCTTCGTATGTGTCCTGTGTGCAGTCCATGCACACAGCCAGGCAATCACATATATGACATATCCGGACTTTGTTTCACTGTGGTACAGCTGCAGTCATGTGTCATATCTGTGTCAGGCCCGTGGTATGTGTGGAGCACGCCTGTCCATGTATACCGATATGGGCGGACTACATCACACCTGCGGGATCATTGATAGTACATGTGTACTCTGCATGACGGGCGTACACTGCCATATAGACCTGTGGACATATGTCACATGCTGTTGCTGGACCGTGAGGCATACCGCTGCACCGATGACATGGTGCTGGCATGGCAGCTACAGTGTTCACTGCAGTGTGTACATGTTCAGCCTGCACCCGTGACGCCTGTGATGTCATCTGTGTGTGTACGTGTAACTGCATGTGTGTCCACCCTGTGCGTGTGTACGGGTTTACCTGGCCGTGACTTGCGGTGTGTGCACTCCATCTGCATGCCGGATGGCGCATAGCCCATACTACGTGTGTGAGCATGCCCGGGTTGCTGTTGTGTGGGTGGACACACATGACGGTTCACACTCTGCCCTTCCATGATTCCACCCCATGTGTATGCATGTCTGCACCCTGCAGATTCTAAGTGTGTGAGCATGCCCAGTAAGCAGCTGTGTAGATGGACACACAGTACAGTGCACACCGCGCCCGTCTGTGTTGATACCCCGTGTGCATGTATGTTTCCCCTTTGCAACCGCCACGTGTGTGAGCATGCCCGGGTTGCTGTTGTGTGGGTGGACACACACAATGGTCCACACTCTGCCCTTCCATGATTCCACCCCATGTGTATGCATGTCTGCACTCTGCAGATTCTAAGTGTGTGAGCATGCCCAGTAAGCAGCTGTGTAGATGGACACACAGTACAGTGCACACCGCGCCCGCCTGTGTTGATACCCCATGTGCATGTATGTTTCCCCTTTGCAACCGCCACGTGTGTGAGCATGCCCGGGTTGCTGTTGTGTGGGTGGACACACACGACGGTCCACACTCTGCCCTTCCATGATTCCACCCCATGTGTATGCATGTCTGCACTCTGCAGATTCTAAGTGTGTGAGCATGCCCAGTAAGCAGCTGTGTAGATGGACACACAGTACAGTGCACACCGCGCCCGTCTGTGTTGATACCCCGTGTGCATGTATGTTTCCCCTTCGCGACCGCTAGGTGTGAGGGCATGCCCAGTATGCCATTCAGGGGTACACAGTACAGTCGGCACCGATGTCTGCTACTAGGCATGTAGCCATGGCCAATGACATCCTGCATAGCCATGGTGGCCGTCCAGGTGAGTCATATGTGGTTGGTATGCCACAACGGCTGCCTATATCATGCACGCCGGTTGCCCTCTCATAGGGTATACTGTCATTGGTGCATCCCGTATCCATGTCATGATGTTGTGCTCCGTAGTTAATTGGTATTCCCGAGTGCAGCACTACCGTGTTACTGTACGCCCACCTTGGGATGGTAACATGCTGTGTGACTGTGCACTCTGTCTTCATTCCCTATCGGCTGCCTTGCCTCTGCAGATGATATCATCCACCTAGGGTATGCCTCCTGACAGTGCTGTGCTCAGTAATCTCGGTAGCGCATTCTGTAAATGCATCATGCTGTAGTGTGTTCATGTAGGTAGGCGTAGGTTCAACTCCCGGCCCTTCCCTGTGTGTGTGTGTGAGGTGTGTGTGTGTGTGTGTGTGTGTGTGTGTGTGTGTGTGTGTGTGTGTGTGTGTGTGTTTCCAGCTGCCCTTGGTGAGAGTAGTTCCTTTAGTCGCTTCGCAACACATACCTTGCCTATTGGCATCTATTCCATTACAGATGATGTCACCCAACTAGAAGTATGCCTCTGACAGGGCTATGCTCAGTAATCTCGGTAGCGCGTTCTGTAAATGCATCATGCTGTAGTGTGTTCATGTAGGTAGGTGTAGGTTCAACTCCCGGCCCTTACCCGTGTGTGTGTGTGTGTGTGTGTGTGTGTGTTTCCAGCTGCCCTTGGTGAGAGTAGTTCCTTTAGTAAACCGCCAACACATACCTTGCCTATTGGCATCTATTCCTTTACGGATGATGTCACCCGCCTAGAAGTATGCCTCTGACAGCACTGTGCTCAGTAATCTCGGTAGCGCGTTCTGTAAATGCATCATGCTGTAGTGTGTTCATGTAGGTAGGCGTAGGTTCAACTCCCGGCCCTTCCCGTGTGTGTGTGTGTGTGTGTGTGTGATTCCAGCTGCCCTTGGTGAGAGTAGTTCCTTTAGTCGCTTCGCAACACATACTTTGGCTGTTGGCATCTATTCCTTTACGGATGATGTCACCCGCCTAGAAGTATGCCTCTGACAGCACTGTGCTCAGTAATCTCGGTAGCGCGTTCTGTAAATGCATCATTCTGTAGTGTGTTCATGTAGGTAGGCGTAGGTTCAACTCCCGGCCCTTCCCTGTGTGTGTGTGTGTGTGTGTGTGTGTGTGTTTCCAGCTGCCCTTGGTGAGAGTAGTTCCTTTAGTCGCTTCGCAACACATACCTTGCCTATTGGCATCTATTCCTTTACGGATGATGTCACCCGCCTAGAAGTATGCCTCTGACAGCACTGTGCTCAGTAATCTCGGTAGTGTGTTCTGTAAATGCATCATGCTGTAGTGTGTTCATGTAGGTAGACGTAGGTTCAACTCCTGGCCCTTCCCCGTGTGTGTGTGTGTTTCCAGCTGCCCTTGGTGAGAGTAGTTCCTTTAGTCGCTTCGCAGCACATACCTTGGCTATTGGCATCTATTCCTTTACGGATGATGTCACCCGCCTACAGGTATGCCTCTGACAGCACTGTGCTCAGTAATCTCGGTAGCGCATTCTGTAAATGCATCATGCTGTAGTGTGTTCATGTAGGTAGGCGTAGGTTCAACTCCCGGGCCTTCCCCGTGTGTGTGTGGGGTGTGTGTGTGTGTGTTTACAGCTGGCCCTGTAGAGAGTAGTTCTTTTAGACGCTTCGCAACACATACCTTGGCTATCGGCGTCTATTCCTTTACGGATGTTGTCACCCACCTAGACATGTGCCTCTGACAGTGCTGTGTTCAGTGGTCCACGTAGTGCATTCCATACCTGTCATACTGTTGTGCGGTTGGGTAGGTGGGGGTAAGGTTAATCCCCATGCCTGCCAGCTGTGTGTGTGTGTCTATGCTCCCAGCCGCATGGGTTCATAGGTTATGGCTTTAGAGGTTCCGCAGAACACTTATATCCTGCCAACATCTCTGTGTTTGTGAATGGTGAGACGCAGCTCATGGACTGCCTGTGTGCCTGCTGTGGTTGGCGACCTCCATAGCGTGTTCTCCACGTGCGCCCTGCTGTGGTGTGGTGGGGTGGTGCTGTGTACGTTACACTCCTGGCCTTGCCACATGTGTCCGTCTGTATCTCTCTCGATTTATATATACATACTTATGTTATGCCCATAGCGCTGCTCTTGCATGGACAGCTGTCTGTCCCATGTATCGCATATTTGCACGGCTGACACATAGAACTGTGGTACGATGCATATCCACTCATTGTCCATGCAACGTCCGTATTCCGGCACGCCCTAGAGACATCTGCTGGATATCGTGGCAGACAGCTATCCTTGCTGTACTGACAATGTACCCGTACACGCCATAAACCTTGTGTATAATTGCCTGTTTATGGTGTGTGTATGTCTATCTGAGCTGTGTGCATAGTCGTGTGTATGTCCCGCTATAGCCATCTGTGCAGGTGTCGCCACTGTGGGTAATCCTTGTAGACCGCTGTTTCATGTGCACTTCAGCACATACCTGCAGACCGTACTACCCCTCCTACGGCAGCACGGGAGCGGCCTTAGATCAACCGCTGCCCTAGGCGATAGGGCTCCATGGTGCCCACCACCACAACACATTGTGCCCCCATCCTGGTGTACCTACATGACATAACTACTGGAAAGGTGGCCCTGCTAGTGCAGTGCCCTAGGCTGCCACCGGGTTGGCCTATGCCTACGGCCGGCTATGAGCACATCCCAAGGCATACTTTTACATTCAGTGTTTTACAAAGGCTAGATTTTACTCACAGAGGGGGGGACCTTATCAACTATACCTTAGAATGTGGATTGAGATGGATTATTAGGTGGAGAGCTGACCACACACCAGGGCTGAATGATGAAGCACAGATTAAGCCTCTTTTGAGAAGCAGGTGGCTTAAACCCAAATAACAGGAATGTAGTTTAGGTACAGCTATACATTTAACACCTATTAGTCCACTCTTTCACTTGTTTAACCACTGTTTTACATTGATATAATATACATATTTTCTATATATATTGTTAGATTTATAATTGATGAGAATTAGGCATAGTACAATATAATATAATACATGTTTTAATAGGATGTTTTTAAAGATGTTAATATATGTGTGTGTATTTAACATTGCGTTTGCGCTTTATATGCTGGGGTTAATTGTTCATTGTTTGATGAGAAATTGACCAATGAAAGTGTAAGGAGGGATATTTAAAGCCTGGATGCTTTTATGTTATGTGTAGGTCTGACGGAGCCTACGGGTGAAAGCGCTTACTTGTATATAAAGGAACCTTTTTATACCATTTGGGCACTGTCCTGGACAATTTCTACGCTGACTGTTTCATCTACCTATGTGTTTTTTGGATTGTGTGCCATAAGGTGCCAGCGGTTATTTTATGTTGATTAGGTGTATTCTATGGTCAATTGACATTAATCATATTAATTCATTAAAGGATCTTCTTTATAAGTGGGAACGCCATGGTTTAACCATCCTATGATCTTCCTAGTTGAAGTTGTTAGTGAGCCATTAGTATGTGTTCCACAGGTCACCCATTTGTTCCGCATTATGGAAGCGAGTGATCCCCATTTTGGTGATGGCAGATTGAGAGCTCTGTACGCCGGTATTCGCACGACGGTCTGACTTTGTATGGGGAATATCTAATGCAGTCCCTATCTGTATTTCCTGTGCTATGCCTTACTGCAGCTGTGTAATTCCACCAGGTTTCCAGTTATGGGTGCCATCTTGGTCATACACTTGTCCATCCATGGGAATTGCCTACTGGACACTGATATAGGGCTGTACACATTTCACACCTGCTTTCAGCATTATCCGGTGGATGCTTTGCATCATTAGTGGGGAGTAAGGCATGTGCTATGCCCACATCCCTCCCACGGGGCGGGCCAACGGATTATCTGCCAAACAACACCGAGCCCCATTTCTGCATACCCAGGATCCCATGGCTGCAACCCTCGATGGTACACATTACACATCCTTCATGTGTGCGGGACTGGGATGTGGACGCACTTCTATGGACTTGACAATCTGGGGATTTCTGTTCATATGTCCTGCATTTCATGGACACTTGTCATCAACCTTAAACACGCTGGTGGTGCATATGTCTAGCTGTGCCATAGTCATGGCTGTCATTTCTTCTGGGTCGATCGCAGCTGGTTGATATTGCAAACGGATCAATTTTTGGAGTCCTACAATGGACACCAATGTGCATATGTAAAGTGTAGAACTTGTTGGACTGTCACCATCTGGCCAGTGGTTTTGACTGATGCTGTATGTTCCCCAATCGCGGATGTCTGTTTGACTACCCATATTATGTATTACTTGGCCTATCTATATCCATGTGCCAGTAAGCGGAAATACAGCACACCTTGAGTCCTGGTCATCTTCATAAAAGACATTAATGAACATAAACCAGACCAAAACAGACGATGACAAAAACGATACACTCCACAGTCCAAAGATACTGAGCGCTTTCACCCACTAACATGGGGCATCGTCAGAGTATGAAATACATTAGATAGTCGTCCCTTATATACTTCCTTCAGAGTCAGTTTAAAGACAATTAATCAATAAACTTGCTCATAGTTAAGTGGACAGTGCTCCAAGTCTTAAAGATAAAGTGACATATAAAGATCGGTGCTGCATACATTACTTAATGGAAACATTAATGCAACAACAATGTGTTAATATAAATACAATATTGGTCAATACGATCAGTATATTGAAACATAGTTGATAATTGTTGTGAGTAAACCTTAGAATGTAGTGTGTTGATAATGATATTGTATGTTAATGTATATAATTGTTGCATTAAGATTCCAAATCATGGAATAAATAAGTACAATTAAAGGCATATTTTGTATAAATATGAATGTAAATAAGAGTCACAATGTTAAATATAACTATGACTGTACATAACTATATCAATATGATATGGAATAAACTGTAGTTGTTTACATCTTGTTTTCAAGTGACATATCTATGTCCATGCGCCATATATACGGGCCGTCGGACTGCTGTGTGTAGATATATACATGTGAACCCCTCGTTTCATACCTTGCTTTGTTACTGTCTGTGGATTACCTGTGTACACACATCTATTACCATACCATACCTTTCCACTGTACAGGTTCTGGCATGGTGTACGGCTGGTTGGCCCTTAATCTTGCTGTGTGTTACATTGACCTGTGTCTATCTGGCAATTCGCTGGCGTGTCATGTGAGACCTTCTTGCTTCTATAGGGACCTGATCCCGTAATTGTGATGTGCTTCCACTGGCCATATATTTCTCTGTCATCTGGGATCTGTGTGTAACCAGTCCTTTCAGGACACATTCTATTGTTGTTCTTTTTTGGTTACATATATGAGTACTTTGGTATGTTGTGCTATTATTGTGTGTGGAGCATTTCTCCATGGGCCTCTGCTGACACTGGACATATATCCAGCTAGCCTAACCCGGTCAACAAGTGTGAGCCAACTGAACACAATTCGTACGGTGGCACCTTCTGACAAGTGGGTCGGGTTACAGATGCATAACCATCGTCAATCCATACTACTAACACACACGTTATTCTATCCACATTCTATGTTTGTCTTATCACATAGCATGTGTTTCTCACTATTTCTAATGGTACTTTTCATGGCATTGTCCGATTCCATACTTTCAGAGGCTGACAGTTTTGAGACATGTATAATTGACGTGGAGGACACAGCATTAACTTTCCCTGCTGTGAGCAGATCACACACGCACACGCGCACTTGCATTTCCTAATTGTGGGTTACGCGCAGGCGCACATGCGTATCCGTATTCTGTTTACATATGTTTACTGGGTCTGTGTGGTTACGTGGTCTGTATTAGTTGTGACTGTTCCGGTAACATATCTCTGATCCGGTTGACGGACGTGTGCGGAACACACTTTCACCTTTACACATGTAACAGTCTTTGCGGCATGAACGCATTACGTACACGTTCACATTTATATGTTCTATAGTCGTAATTCAAATGGGACTGCATTCACGTTTGCCAGTTGCTGTGACCACTACACGTTAGCTGTTCTTATAGGTTCATAGGTTCATAGGTTGGTACTAGGCTATCAGCCCTAGGGCCTATACAAGCCTAGCCATAACAATTCCCTGGCTATTTCTTCCCACATTATTTACTTTCCTGGACCCCTGTCTAGCAGGGCGACTGACGTGATCCCTGGGGTGAATTTCCTTTCTCCCATCCAATCGTCAAGGTTCCTCTTGGTCAATGTAACACACAGCAAGATTAAGGGCCAACCAGCCGTACACCATGCCAGAACCTGTACAGTGGAAAGGTATGGTATGGTAATAGATGTGTGTACACAGGTAATCCACAGGTTCTGTCTCATTTATATGCATACCCATGGTACTTAGCTAAATTTACATATCCCCCCACACCCCCCCGCACTCACGTACATCACAGGCATCTATTCTCCTGCTGGGAAAGGTGCGGTACTACATGTTAAACATTCCTTATTCCCTCCCGCTCATGGCCCAGGATGCATATGTCATGACCGCAGGGATATTCAGATCACAGGGGCTTATATCCCCTACGCATACAGGCCTTCGATTGTCAGGGTGTTCCTGTGGTGCTTTGGGTTTGGTCTTGCCCTCCTAGTGTACGGATCTGCCCTGACCATGTACGAATGTCAGACGAGTCACATGGGCACGGTTTGTCCATGTCTATGATACCATATCCCCCCCATTATTCCTAACCGTGTGCGCTGATTGGCCGGCATGCCTGTTGTAGATCCTGTTATAGTAATTGCACACGGTCTGGTCGACCGGACCTATTTCCATTACTATACCTCGGTATTTGTAACCTGTCTCGCTATATTACATGGGTTTACCATTGCGTGACAGCTTTCACTGAGCCACGGACATGTCCGTTGCTTAGTTTGGGGCAGTCCCGCTCTGCTACACACATTTAACATGGCGGAACCGGTTTAACAGCTCAGCGACGGGGACATCGGGCTCTCCGTCGCTGTTTATTGTTGAATCGCTATGTTGACTTTGTTTCACATAGCGAGACAGTGTCGACATTGGTAACAGACATCTCGCGCAGTACGTCCGCACCGCCGTGGGTGCCGTATGTCTGCGGTTGGGCGGCGGACAGGCATTATGCTGTGCCATTATGTCTGGTAATATATGGTTTCTTTCCCTAGATGATATGGCATACTAGCAATGACCCGCGTCTGGGTGTGGGTACTGCTGTATTTACCCACGGTTGCCTTTGTGTGGTCAGGAGCGGCCTTAGGTCAAGTGGTGCCCTAGGCAAAAGGACTCCATGGTGCCCCCACCACATCACCCGCTACCCCCATCCTGGTCTACCTACACCAAATAAATACTGGAAAAGTGCCCCTAGTAGAGCGGCGCCCTAGGCGGCTTCCTAGTTGGCCTATGCCTAAGGCCGGCTATGTGTGTGGTCCCTCGGGCATCGGCCTCGGGAATGCACCACGTCTGCCGTGGGTATATCTAGCATTACCCACATCCGGGCGTGGTTTATTGCTATGATGTTCCATGTGTATGGACACGTGTGTTTGGACAACCTACAATAGCTTCTGCTATTGGCATACAATGCTCTGGGTGGTGCCGGTTACCATACATATGCCTTTCTCAAAAGCCAACTTCACACTTCTAAACACTAGTGTGGTCTCCTTTAAGGCCCCTGAGCCAGTGGTAAACATTACTCAAACCGCTGAATCACTTACACATGCCTTCTACCAGCACCTACAGGACTGCATGGATCAGGCAATCCCATACAAAACTGGGACTCTTTGTACCAAAGCCAAGCGTCCGGTCTGGTGGACCCCAGCCATAAACAAGCTCTACAACAAAAGGAGGAAGCTACTACAAGATAGGGCAGAATCCTTGTAAGGTAGAACACCCTTGCTCATTATATGTGAAGAACTACGAGCTCTCATAAAATCATCCAAGGCAAATTCGAGAGATGAATCACCAAGGACTCGAAAGACAATCATAAGGCCTTCTTTAGCTATGTTAGACACCTGGGAGGACACTTCCAGATATGCTCAGACTGAGTTTGAAATGATGTGAAGATTACTGAACCTACACACATTGCCAACATACTGGCTGACAGGTTCAGTGCAAACTCCCCCCCCCACATGGAGAGATATCTATACCAGAGGATTGTAGCCCCCAGAACATCTGTAACGCCCAGGTGGGAAATGCTCTCTCCAAGGCAGTAAACACAGCATCCATGGGACCAGATGGTGTCCCCAGCTGTGTACTCCGCGAACTCAATGAGAAATTAAACCCACAGTTAGGACAGCTGTTTAATCTTAGCCTCACCTCAGGATACGTACCCAAGTAGTGGCGCAAGGCGACTGTAGTCCCACTTCACAAGGGTGGTGCCTCCACTGACCCTGGTTATTACCGTCCCATTAGCATGACAAGCCTTATCTGCAAAGCCATGGAGAAGGATCATAATGGGACTCATAGATGAAGACATAGGGGACTTGCATACTTTGGATCCAACCCAGTTTGGCTTGGTCAAAGGCAGATCATGCCTTTTAAACTTGGTTGACTTTTTAGGGACAGTCACCAAGGCCATTAATGAGGGTAAGGCAGTCCATACAGCCTACCTCGACCTGGCAAAGGCCTTCGACACAATAGCCCCCTCAGGTATCATTGAAAAACTCATCAGCTTGAATGTAAACCCATACATCGCAAGATGGGTTGCAAACTGGCTAAGTGACAGAACCCACATGGTCAGAGTTGCTGGCGCCATGTCAGACTCACAGCCGGTCACAAGTGGTGTCCCACAGGGCTCAGTCCTGGGTCCACTCTTTTTCGGCATCTACATTTCCAGAGTACAAGCAAACATAGGGGGGTTATGGCTGACAATGTTTGCAGATGACTGCGAACTGGATGCCATAGTCGGAAACACATCTGACACAGATATCCTTCAGAAGGGCCTCGCAGATATGGATAACTGGTGCCAGAGACATGGCCTACAGCTAAATGCCAAGACATGCATAGTCATACCCTTCGGGAAAAACAAGGTTACCCCTAGCTACCATATAGGTGGCAATCCACTGAGCACAGAGGAAGTTACCAGGGATCTGGGGACCCAGGTTGTCAGTAACCATTCGTTCGACACACACGTTGCTAAAGTAGTTAGGTAGACCTTCTACATTGCCCACCTGATCATGAAGGGATTCACATCTAGATCAGGGGAGGTCATCGTCCCCCTGTACTCATCACTCATTAGACCTATGATTGAGTACAATGCCCCATTCGGAATGTATCTGACCCGACACCTGCAGCAGCTGGAAAGGCCCCAACAGTTCATCGCCAAACGGATGCAGGGTCTCAGGAATATGTGTTATGCTGCCCGACTGAAAGGACTCCAACTCTATTCCATTGCATACCACTTGCTCAGAGGTGACCTGTGCCTGACATACAAGGCCATGTCGAACTCAGATTTGATGTCTATGCTTCACCTAAAGAATCTAGATCCCTCAGAACCACAAGGGCAGGTGACTTAAACCTTGACACGGTCATTAATAGAATGTGCTGGAGGGACAGTTTCATCACCCAGAGACTCACTATGCTGTGGAACAACACCCCAGTACATGTGAGGCAGAGCACCTCGCTGGCCTTGTTCAAGAGGAATCTTGACCAATGGATGGGAGATTGCAGATATACCCCAGGGATTACTTCAGTGTCACTGCTTGACAGAGGTACAGCAATATAATAGGCATAGTTTTCTTCATACTGAAGGGGTGGCGAAGGCAACATAACTATGGGCTAGGCTTATAGATGCCCTTGGGCGGATAGCCTACTATGTACCTATGAACCTATGAACCTATGTTCATAGTTTGTTCCATTCACACTTGTCTATCCCCTGTCCTCATTCGTACGTGGATATTTCTGTGGCACATGATTGAACTATGTATTACCTGCAGGTATGCTGTGTACAGTGCACATATGTCACGGTTGATTACAGTGTATCTGTGTACCTACCTCTGTGATACTGAGGACTACCACACATCCTTCGCAGCATTACATGCATATGTCCATACTATTATTCGTTGGCCTGTGGGGGGTTGTCAGGGCGACAGTTACACGTGTCCCTGTTTGTGCATGCATCGTGGTGGTCTTTGACCGGCCTCCGTTGCTATCGTGGGATGGACGGTGGTGTTGGTGTGTGTTTGGGTTGTGTTTCCACTGCCGATACATCAGTGGGGGGTGGGGTTGGCACATGTTCCTCTTTGCAGGGGGCCCCATCCTGGACATTTGTGTCATGCGTCGACACTTGGCACTTGTCATATGTCCTGTGATATTCCCACAGTCATGTATGCCTTCCTGCATTACTACTGCGTGTTACTGGCAGTTTGTATCTGGTACGCATGGCTATTATGTTGGATAGCTTAGCCTATTCCCATGATATGACATATCCATTCATCCAGGCATATACGTGTTATTCAATCCTTTGCATTGGCCGTGGGTGTTTGGCCATCCGGCACAACTATTATCTACGTGTGATGTCCCGCCTTCACCTTCTGTGCATGTAGCACCCTGTTGGGGTGTCCTGCTTGGTGGGCGGATGTTCCGCCCTTCGTGTTGTGTTTGACATGTCTGCATAGCTAATCATCGGTACAGTGGCTGCACATACTGCTTTGTCCAGATGTGTACAGTTATGGACACCGTGGCGTGTGAACGCCTATGGGGTTTCGACAGGTCCATACCACATGCGGGATGTACGCATTCTGCCGACACATTCACATGCAGCCATTTGGATATCAGTACCTGAGGTGGGATGTTGACATGTGGGGTACATACTTGCACGTGTGGCACTGCCTAGGACAATACTTCGTACTACATTTGAGGTATACCCACTGTGTGTTGGTGTGCAGCTGTGCAAGGCTGCTAGCTGGGTTGGGTGGACGGTCGTACATGGGTGCGGGTTATGTGCTATGACGGGGCTGTTGTGTATTACATTTGCATGCATGGGTTCTGCTTCTGGATATTACGCTTCGGCATATGCCGTCCAATGTGTATGCGATGGGCACGTTGCTGGGTGTAGTACATGTTGCTATGCACATGTTTGTCTGTGTTTAGGGTATCTGGTTTCCTTCTGGTTGTTATATAGACACGGCTGCCCGGCTGTGTACTCTCACTACTGCTGGTGACCATGCCCATGGGGCTACTTGTGTGTAGGTGCGGCGCGCTGGCATGCTGCGGTACACCTTCACTGGGTATGCCCACTGACAGTGCATTGCGTGACGGACACGGTATTACACGTATCCTTTGTTCCTTGGACGGGTACAATTTGGACTTCGTGGGTTAATGTTTGGTTCTCCGTTTTGTGTAGACGGGTACTATGTTGCATACTCTGCGTACGTTTCATTATCCATGGACACTGGCTGGTGCGGTTACTATTGCAGGCGGCCTGTGACAGTCAGCACTTTAGGTTGCTCCTCGCCTGCCGGCTTGGCCACGCCTACGGGTGCATCCTACTTGGGCTCGCGCTCATGCCCTCTGCACGTGGTTGTGGTTGCGGCGCGCACTCATTACTATGCATGTGGCGCTGCTACGCCGATTATGCACTGCACTGCCGGCGCACGCCTTACACCGGCCTTGCGCCGAGCTTCATGAATCCGGGGGTTAGATATATAGATATATGCATACATATACAGAGTATGTTTATGTGTGTGTGTGTGTGTGTGTGTGTGTGTGTGTGTGTGTGTGTGTGTGTGTGTGTGTGTGTGTGTGTGTGTGTGTGTTTGTGTCTATGAGAACAAATACTGTACCTGGTTGTGCTCCATTTTGTTAATACTAGAAAGGCTGCACATCTTTAACCATGCTCTTGCACTGTCAAAGCTGCAGTTGTACATTCCATTCACTAATGTTATTGAGGCTGTGCTATTCAGAGTAAATGGAGAAATTATTATTGTTATTTTACTTTTTTATTATTTTTCATTTTATATGAAATTAAGTGGTGTCAGAGGTAGGATATTTAGACACTGGGATGTGTGGTTGGAGTCTCCCCCTTAGAAGGTGAAGGGTTTAAGCCTCCCAGTGAAAATCATGCATTCCAACTTTGTGTGATGTTTTCCTAGCTGAAGTTATCTGATCCCTCACTGAATACAATACTCATTATATATATATGTGTATATATATTGTGATAAAATAAATGTTTTATTTGTGATAACGTTGGTCATAAAGCAAAAAAAAAGAAAAAAAAGTAAAAAGTGACCAAAATGTATAAAGTGTGAAAAAATAAGACATTCATTAATGGACTGTAGTGATAATGAGAATTATACAAAGGAAACAAAGTCAAACCAAGATAGGGATAATACAGAATAAACACAAAAAGAAAAAACTGAATGTGGAAGATATAAGAAAGGAAGTAAAAGAATGTATGACATACACAAGAAAAAGAATGAGAGATAGAGGTAGAAGTAAGTAATTCAAGTGATGAAGGGGAAGATAAATCGATAAGGTTAAAAGGAAAAGAAATTCTATTGGAAAAACAGTAAAAGATAGAAAAGCAAATTTAAAAAAATATAGGTATAGTAGGAAATAAAAAAGGAAAAGTTTAAAGCAACAGAATCTTTTCTGCAAAGCGTGAATCCTTTAATGTGAATAGTATAAAGAATATTCAACAAAGGCTAGGAGTGTGTGATGATGTAAAATGTTAGATATGGATATCTTAGTATTAATAGACATAAGAATAACAACAGAAGAAGAAGAAGAAAGAATACAAGTTAATGGGTTATGGGAAGACAAGGTTATATGGAACTTAGGAGAAGAAAAATGCTCAGGTATAGCAATTTTATGTAAATAATGTATGCAATTCTGGATTATACATTAGTAGTATTAGGAAGAATAGTAATATTAGATATAAGATAGAAGAACCAATTATGTAAGGTGATTATACTGGATGCATACACTTTACAAAAACAAAGAGATATTATGTTTAAGAAAATATTTTATGTTTAAATATGCAAGTGATAGTAGTGGGAGACTTCAATTCTGATTTAAGACATAGGTAAAAAGAAAGGGCAGATGTTAAAATCATTTTAGATTTGATCAAAAGCAGTAAAATGTACTGATGGAGAAACACACATCTGGCATACAAAAGGAGCAATTTGAGAACTGAAACAGATTATTTTATAATATCAGAGGGTTTAAGGATATCATATCAGGGAGCTAAATTTATGGGTTTCAGGCCATGTAGCAATCAGGATAGAGATTAAAAAAATAGCTATATAAAATAGGTACAGTGATAAAAGAATTAATAAATTGGAGTTAAATAAGTATGTAAAGGAAATAATACATCAGCTATGGTTATATCATATAGACATGAAAGGATTTTATAAAGATTGTACAGGTTGGTGAATTAATCTAAATGAAAAATATAAAATAGAAGTACAGGAATGGCAAAGGACAAAAAAATACAAGATAGTTGCAAATATAAGAAAATCAGTAACCAAGTCATTAAAAATACAATTGACAATAAAGAAGAGTTTTTACAAAACAGAAAATATTATATGAAATGAAGCAAGAGCAGACTAAAACAATGTTATTTAAAGATATTGTTTACAAGGAAGAAAAGAGGAAGCAGCACCATACCTAAGTAAAATGTTTAAAGAAAAAATAAGAATAATAAGAGAGTTAAGGAATGAGGAAGGATCTATACTGAATACACAAGAAGAAATAATGCAGACAGTAAAATGATATATTTTGAATGTTTTTTGCCTATGTGACACTATAAGAAAAAATAGATGGAACTTAAAAAAATTAACTGAAGAAGACAGTAAGATAATAGAAGAAAAGATTATGATAGACTTTAAAATGTGTTGAAAACAGTAAATGTAGAAGCAGCTACAGATTTAGATGGACTTGAATACCTAATGTATAAGGACATGGAAGAATGGCAAACATAATATTTTTAGAGGTGTTGAATGAATGGTTTGAAAAATGGTTAAATGATGAAAAAATAAGTATGGTTGCGATGACATTTATATGGAAAAAAAGATAAAGAACAGATATAAAAAACATGCAGACCACTACTATTAAATAATGGTGATTATAACATTCTTTATGAAAATAGTAAAAAAAAAAAAAAAAGAATTTTAAGTAAGGCTAATAAGTTACTGAAAGAAACAATTTTTGGAATAAAAGAAAAAGTAAGTCAAGAACTTTTAATGATAAGAGAATTGGTAGATGATGCAATAAATAGGGAAATGGAATTGAAAATGTTACTAGGGGAGTGTAAATAAAACATTTGACAAGATTCAGCATGAAACATTATTGGAAATTTTGAGAGAAAATAATATAAGTAATAAAATAATCAGTGTTTTGAAATTAGTGTATAACAAAAATAAAGTGAAACTAGTGGTTTATGGTTGGTTAAGTGTGACAATAGTAATAAAATGTGATAAACAATGATGCCCAGCAAGTAGTATTATATTTGCTTTAATTATGACTGCAGTTGTTACCAAGATAAATTTAGTATTTGAGGACACTAAATATTGTACACCAAAGGAAATTCAAATTCCAGTGATGTACTCTTCTATGAGTGATGTAGTATTAGTTGTAAAAAAATGGATGAGTATAGCTATTAAGACACTTGACAAAGAATTAAAAATGTTAGGTTTAAGTATTAATGGGGGAAAGAGAAAAGGACTGCATTTTTCTGGAAAAAAATAAGAGGTATTCAGTTTAATAAAGAAGAAATAGAAATTTTGGGAATAAGGTTTGATATTGAGCAACAGTGAGTCACACAATGGAAGTATATAATACTTAAAATAAGGCATACTTGTATTTTCTGGAGAACATTTAAACTTACATATAGGGAATAAAGCATATTTAATTAATTCAGTAATATTAGGTAAGATGGCTCATCTTGCTTGTGTATTTATGATACCAGTAGACTGTAAAAAATAATTATTGAAGAAGTTATTTACATTTGCATGGGGTTCTAGATTGAATCCTATTAAAAGGGGGATTTTTTTATATTATAAAAAGGATGGAGGTATTGGTTTAATATACCCAATTGTTTATATAGCCTCATTGAATTTATATAAAATATTGATAGGGATATAGGAAAAAGAAAAAAAATGCTAACAAAGAGAGGAAAAATATAAAGCAATATAGGAAAAGCTTAAATGTTTAAAAAGAAGGAAATAGTTACTTGTATGGAAATTATACCATATTAAAAGAAAATATTACTATGAAAGGTTGATTTAAGAAATATAGAAAAGAATAGGAAATAATAGTATGAACATATAATGGGGAAATTTTATTATATTTATTCACCCTGGAGGCACTTAAGGGGGAAAAAGGTAAAATCTGTAGAAGCATCAAAGACAGGATGTGAAAAATCTGTGGAATGTACAGATTCTTGAGAAAGTTGTCTATAAATAGGTTTCCGATAAAAGCAATTATGCCATATAAAACAATAAAAGATAGCATATGCATAAATTGTGGGGCATTAGAGACACTGAACAGGTTTTTCTGAAATGTAAAGGAGTAAATCAATTATGGGAAAAAATATGTGACAAAAAATGTTTAAAAGAATTGAAAAATGCTAAATGTATAAATATGGACATGATAGAATATGGATACTATGAAAATATGAAACAAAATAATATAGACAAATTAGATGAAACTTTGTTTTGTACTGTGTGGATTGTCTTGAATGAAAGAATGAGTGAGATAAAATTTAATGGGAAATTGGTACTGTCAGAAATTTTGAAGAAAATAAGATTTTGGTTGTGGAAAAAAGAGTGGGGGAATTGAAAGTTTAACATTTTTGAAAATGTGTGAATTGTATGTAATACCCTACTGTTTTTGATTGGTGCTGTGGGATTTTTTATATCCATCTGAGCTACCACCAACTCAAGCAGATGGAGCATTAGTTTAACATGTCAGGAGCACAGCACTCGTCTTATGCTGTGCTGCAGTGTCAGCAAATAACTTAGTTGGAGTCAGAATACAGAGTTTTTCACACCTTCTATCTTGCATGGTGCATCCTGGCACAAACAGCAAACATAGACAGTCATGTCAGTATAAATAGCCTTGGTATACTTCTAACACTGCATCTCTCATGAAGAGTTGCTTGCTGTGTCAGCAATTCTTCACTCTCTCTCTTCTTTTGAGCCCTAGTCTAGTATTTGGTGAAAGTCTTGTCCTAATATTTTGATCCATTGTCTGAAATGAGAACTACTGCTGTACAATGTTTTGCTACATTTATTGCATTTCAAAGTTTTAACTAGTCTGTAGTGAACTACATGTTCTTCATTTACTAAGATATCATGCTTTCAGAGTCTATTGGGCTTGTAAAGACATATCCTCCATCTGCACATTAATTTTTTGAAGGATTACAATCCACAAAAGCAACTTCAATGGTTTATGTAGGGTAGTTATCTTTACACTTCCAACTACCTACATTATTCTGCATTGATTAGTATAAGGAGAACCAATTTCCTTCTATGTCTGTTCTAATAGCATTTGTGACATATTAAATTTTTAGAGTTACACCAGCTCTGTTGGCAAAAAGAAACAAAGCCCTGTATAATTATTCAGCCCCAGTTCAATTAGCAGCTAAGTAATTTCTTGGAGCTGGTGCAAGGGGAAAGGAGGAGTGATGAGGTTTTACTTCTTTTGAGGGATGGGTGTGAGCATGTTTCAATATATGTGCCATATAATATTCCCAGTGGAGATCAGAGATCTCACAAAGGTGCTGTTTGCAGGGGTTGTAGGGCTTTTGATTAAGTCATGAGAAGGTGTGAACATACTCAATGCAGGCCTGATGTACAACTAACCACTTGGATATTAGGGTACGTGCAAAAGATCAGTAAGAGCTATAAAAAAACCCTGATCCCTGCTGTGTGGATGACAGCTCCGGATCCTGACCTGCCCAGCTCTTGCCCGGAGAATGATTCACAGAACAATATTCTTGTCTGGCTGAAGCAACTTGTAGACTAGTTGAAAGAAATCAAGCACTTGTGATCCAATACATTTTTCCAGTTGAAAAATGTCTCTGTCGAAATGGGTAGCATGTTATTGTATGACTGAATAGGTATCTTCAGCTTCCTGTCAATGAATGCATCTGAGGGCATACCTCTCAACTGTTCCTGATTTTCACGGTTGTATCTGATTTTGACTCAAAGTTTATTTCTGTCCTCTTAATCCCTCCTAAAACTGATGTCTTTAATAGAAAAGGTGGGAATTGTACATAATAAATAATAACAATAATTAGTGTTATAGACTTATTTTACTTTAGAAAATGTATATTAATTCATATTCTCCTATTCTGTCAATGATTTAAGTTAACAATACTAATATTTTAAGTGTCCCTGATTATCTATGATTATTTCTGGATTTGTTCCTGATTCTGCTGGGATTTGTCACTGATATGTGCCTAATTTGTTGAGAGCTATTTCTGTGGATTCTAGTCCAAAATAGGCAGTTTGGCCTTCTGCACTTAGAAATAGTTCAGTGACGTTTGCCTTTTCACTTAATAGTAAGCTGGTTTGTTTCTCCACACTTTTAAATGTGACCAGGAACTTCTACATCATTAAATGGTATTATCCACTAATCCTCCACTGCCCCCACCCATTAGCAGCCATGCTGCTGATAGGCTGCATAATCTGGAGTTGCACATAATGACCTATGACATTGCTAGGTACTTTTTAGCATTTAGTGTTTTCATTTACTGCTACAAAACAGGTTCCATAACTTACATACTATGCAGTGTTGTTAAAGCTTTTGACTTATAAGATAAGGTTGTTATTAACTATCTTATGTATTTAATATGCAGTCAGTAGGTAAAGGTAGACATGTTTGATTTATTATTATAATCTGTTAGTTAACTTGAAACTTGATAGCATTGCCTTAATGAAACACTTTTCTTCTTCTTTTCTCCCTATTGCCTCTTATACTCTTTTATTAGCGCTTATAAGACAAAATAAAAAGTATAAAATAAAAAGACTGAGAGGTTTATTTATTTTTCACTGTTGTCATAATTACTGTATCTGTGCTAAGGGTTTGCCTGCCTTAGTCTCATCCTAAATGTGAAGGTGCTGCAGTACTTCGGAAATGAAATACTTATCTTTATAGAAGTATTTAAAAAGCTATCATAAATAAAAAGTAAAATATTGTTGCAGAGTCACAACAGGGAATTGTGCAGAAAAAGAAAACATGTTTATTATGACTAGAGATGTAATCAGCAAGGGTGATTATCCATTCTACATTACATACTGATGTATTTACTATGTTTACAAGAGACCTGATTTTGATTTTAAACAGTTCACAGCTGCTTTTCAATTTTAATTTGTTGAAATACATGAAGAACTTGTCTTGTATGAACAGTGTACATACTTTGATGCTTGTAGAGTTTTTTTTTTAAATCTGATTAATTTGACTTTAGTAATCCATGGGAACACAGAAATGCTCTACAAGTAAAAACATGTTCTGATAATTAGTGCAAAGATTGAAGTAGTAACTAGCATTCTGTTGTTTGTGACCTAATATTGTTGCATTCTACATGATGTTCTCAAATAAGGTGCTAACAAAAAATGAGGCACACTAACTAGTATTTATGCAACAGACTGACTAAGACAAGAATAATTTAAGAAATGCTTCAGCTGGCCATCTTGGTAATGCCTGCAGACCACACAAATTACTGTCAGGGTTTTGATGGTGTACATACAATTTCTTTTCTTTTATGTTAAAGAGATCTTTTCTAGTAATAATATGGTTAGGATGAACATTAATAATTTTAGAAGATCTGATGTATTATTTGTAATTGCTGACCATAGATGTTTCTGATATATTTAGATTCACATTTGTTATTGCCAGGATTTGTAAGATACATCATAACAATAATATGTAAAGCATATCCCAAGTGTGCCTACATAAATATCTGTATATAAACTGCAAACTAGCCTTAAAATGTAGACTACTAGAGCACAGGAAAGGCAAATAGAATGGCACACCTGAGAACTTCCCTACAGGATAATGAATGCTTCAATGAGTTAATCAGAATCTTCTAAATTACCTGAGAGGTCAGAAGGAAAACCTTTACAATATTATCCAAGATGTGCAGTGAAGTTTATAAGGTGCTCAGACAACATTTCTCCAAGTGGGAAGCAGGAGATAAATCCCAACTAAGTTCCAGGTTAGGAAAAAGAAATAGTATAGTCTCTTAAAAAAGTCGACAACAAAATTCTTTAGTGCCACAGAGGGCATTATATCATTTATTTAGATCTGCTTTGAAATTTAAGTGGATACTTTCATGTATCAGAAATACTGCAGCAATAGCCATGCAGACTGCATTTTTCATAGTATTTTTTATCAGTCTGTACAGTATCTTTCTCCTTTTTTCTTTTTTTTGTTCAGACATGAAAAGACAGTTAGGGAATGCTGAAAGATAGATAAATAGCTCAACATGTATCAGCATGCATTATGACTGCAAAGTTATTCTAAACATCTGTATTGTCAAAATATGTGAGGTAGTGTGGATCACAGAAGATAAACATTTGCTAAACAAGTAAGTCCCACTACGGACTGATTCAGATGTTGGTTGTACTGAAGTTTCATCCCCACCCAATCTGTTCCTACCACAGAAAGGTAGTTAAAAAGTTTCACAGAATGTCAGATCCATAAATGACTCACTATCCACAACTTTCAAGCTTGTATTTACAGTGATTGTATGTAAGTAATTTATAGGGTATTAGCTGGTGGTGATCCGAATGTTTTCATGGATAATGTAGAAATGGTGGTTTCTTCACCTATACCAGTGCAAGAATGTATTAATAGCCATGAAACTGCTGTTTCTGAATTTGTGATATTAGGAAATCTGGTCTAAAAGGGCTCCTAACAGTATAATCTCTGCATGCAGCTTAACTTGTATTGCTGACAATTACTTATCCATTTTTAATAACCAAGCCATTCATTTATTAAATGTTTTCTTATTTCCCATTTAATTATACTACATAATTTTTCATTTAAAACATGTTATTACAGTTTTCATTTATTCAGTTTTGCCTAACAAACTCTTTGAGTTCTTTTATCCTTATTGCCATTAAACACCATGATATTGGTCCTATAGGTCAAGTCTCCCTTTAGATTGGGTCTTAGCATTTTTTCAAGCACATCTGACCCCAGTGAGACAACACCCATTTGTTTATTTGTAATAATCATGTGCCCAGTGTGCAAGGGCCATCAAAGAGGTTAACACACAGTCACCCATGAGAGTTATTTATGCCCTTGATGGCATTCCAATAACTGAAGGTAATTCTGTAGGCCTCAATCCCTGCCTAGTGCTAATGTGGATACTTGCATCATCACAGGGACTACCAGTCTCTTACCTGGACCCAAACGTCCATACCTGGCACCCACTGGTTACCAGCAGTAGGTTGACTCTGTGCCCTAGTCAATAATCAGCAGATCTAATTCTTCTAGTATCCTTAATTAAAAGTCATTACCTCTGCCAACTCATTCACTACTTGTGCTTTTAACTTCACAGCTATTTTTTCCCTAATCCATAACTAGGCTACCAAACCTAACAGTCTGCTATTGACATTAATGTGGGCAGGGTAAGATATTCTAGCTTGATTCAAATACTGCTGTAAAATGAGGCAGAACCCCGGTCTGTAACAATCAATATGAATTCTGCAATGTATTCCTTAACATAGCGCATTCATACATTCTTAGATACTCAGTTACTGTATCTCTGGCAGCACGCATTCTATCACCCTTCTGTTGTCTTTGATAATTAGCTGCCCTGTTCCTGTAGGTGGGGTAAAAAGTTTATCCAGCTTGTCTTATTCTGATGTTATCATCTTTTTGCACTAGTCATAACTGCATCCTTTCACTCATCTACTTCACTTATCCAGCCTATCTTTTGCTTCAGCTGTAGTTACTTTACTTATAAAGGAGATTTGGATGCCAGGAATAGAAGCTTGCTTTGCAAATTCTGTCTTTCCTGACAGCACTTTCAACTTTCAATAACCCCACTACTGATTCATTAAATACCATGTTATATTGACAGAAACAGATGATGTTTTTATTACTATGGTTATGGAACTCATATGAATGTAATCACTGTCATCAGTTTTAATATTCAAATCATGGTTAACTAATTTAGTTTGAGCGTCACAATTTTATTAGAGACCATCATATTCAGGCAATTTCCCACATTCACACCCTCATCTCATTTAAGCTTACTGTGTTTTAAGCCCTGATTCATTCTGCTATAGGCTATGTCTTTCTTTTTTGAACTTTTGCACAGATCATGAGCCAGATCAAAGCTTGCCACATTTAGCATCCCCTCTCCCATGGCAAATCAATAACTGTTTCAAGCCAATTATCATCAGGTTGCATACTTGACCAGTATCCCTTTGAGCATGTCATGCCCGCCAGCCAAAGTCACCAAGATGTATCATTCCTACAAATGTACTAATGGTACTGATGTCTAATAGTTGCTTTCCTTTATTCTCAGCCTCTTCTTAATCATCTTTTTGACTGTCTTAGGTGACATGAAAGGCCAAAACATGAGCAACTGCAACAATTTGTAAATAAATATCAGCAATTATCAAACAGTGCAAATATGCTGCTTTCATGTTTCCAATATTATTTCCTCCAAGACACATTACAGACAACATCAGGCATTCTTTGGTACTTTCTAGGCTGCACCACAACATTGGCATTAGTGGTCTCCTTCTCACGCCTTTCCAAATTATTTTTGCACTTCTCAAATTAAGCCCATATGATTACATGTATTTTCAGCAAATGGCTATCCATCAGCTCTCATGATAACAGTGGAAACATCATTGCATCATCCCACTGCCCACATATGTGTTTTGAAAATGAGCAAGCCCCTCCTCCTCCACTTCAAAAGCATCACCCTTGCTACTTAGCACCACTATATCTTGATCCCAGACACATGAAAAACACACAACTTAATGTTTCCCTGTCAGATACTTTACCAAGTAATAGGTAAAATGGGTATAACACATTTTCCCATCTTGATGATATATTTAGTATATCTACACTCATAACATGTCATTAGAGGTTTAACTCCATCCCCAATAAATCTCCACAAGTTTTGTCCATGCCCTTGAAGTGTCATCAAAGCTACCAGAATTCCACTAACCTCCCCATATTTATGCTACTTCCTAAAAACTAATGTTTATACACTGCACATGAAAAACACAGCAACACATACAACCACAGAATTACCTATCACATCTAATAAAGTCTGCTTTTACTTAAAAGAAAAAGAGAAGTAAATTGCAACAACAATAACATGAATAAAGGGAAATTCATGCCACATTACCCATTGACCTCAGAGTAAAGGAAGTTAATAGAATGCATATATAAAATGCATAAATACAACACATTCAGAAATAATAACCTACCTATATAAATAAAACTCATTCATATTAAAACGGCAAAAATGTTAAATAAAGGAAAGAAAAAGTAACATAACTACTGACCACAGTCCGCTAATGAGAAAATTGATAAATCTAGCAGCTTTGACATATTTATATACTCACAGAAATGACTATATTCAAAGTATTTACTTAAAGTTTAACTTACACAAAGATGTTTAGGGTGAGCTGCATTAAAGTAACTTTCCACCAGATCTCCTTCCTCTCATTTTTATTGTACTTGGTTCTTAATAATGGATTTATTTTTTGTGGTATTTATTGACAGACTTAAATAGTCATCAACATTGACTGCACTCTACAGTGTTGTTTCATAACCATTGTGCATCACAGCAGGATCTGTATGTCCAAGACCTGTCGTGATTCACACAATGTATATTTTAAAGACATTCTGTCTTTCACATTATGCCAGCTTTGTACTTTATGATCAGAATACATGTGAAAACCTCATGCACTCCTTGAATGTACACCATTCATAAAACAGAGACTAATCTTTTATTCAGTTCACAGAGCTGGGCAACATATCTGCAGGGTTAAAAAAAAAATCTATGAGCAACAGAAACCCCAGTAATGCTTGCAACTCTGCTATAACTAAACGTGTCATACCAGCTTTCAATTATGCTAGCATACACTGTTCAATGGGAGCTCACACAATACCAGATTCCCTGATTAGCAGTACACTGTAATGGCTTGCAGTGCATTTCTGTGTTTAAGTATTTTTTTTGTTAGGGATCACTCCTACACAATAAGATAGACTAAATCACTATTGTGATCAACTGCTCTGAATAGTATATTATACATTAATATGGAGGTACATATAGTTGCTTTGTAGAAAGGTATAAGATGGCTTAATGTCTTGCTACATAGCACAACTTGTATTCCAAGCACAGGAGCACCTAGTGCACCATGGGATGCTGAGTGATCTTGAGCTCATTTCAATAAAATAGGTTAGAGTAGTACAACAGAGCCCACTACCCTGATACATTTTTATGAATTGAGGTAGTGAGCACCAGCACACAACACATACTGTACAATACGTTAGTACATATTAACACAATATGTCTTTAAAAAAACAAGGCCAATAGTCATTTAAAATGTGGGTAAAGTTAAAATCCATTGTTAAATGTACTGAATCTGGAATCTTTACTTTTTCAATTCTCTGCCATTTGAAACACTTTTCTACTTATTCATAACAGTAAGATATTGATAAAATACATTTTCAAATGATGAATCTTGACACCAAAGGGATGATGATATCTTATTAGTATGTGATGGTAGAGTATGATATGAGTGGTGTGTTACAATGGAAGATAGACAGTGGAGATGACAAACAGTTGAAAATCCAGATGCTGACAACACCGACATGTCAAACGAGCGCTAGTGTGTAAGTATGCGGTAGTGATGGATGTCACAGTTAGGGTGTGGGTAAGGTATGTGTGCGATAGTGGTGGACTTTAGGGTTAGGGTTAGGGTGTAAGTAAGGTAAGTGTGCGATAGTGATGGACTTTAGGGTTAGGGGCGGATTAAGTGAGTTAGGGTTAGGGCGTGGGTCAGGTGAGTGTGCGATAGTGACGGACCTTAGGGTTAGGGTTTGGGCTAAGGTTAGTGCATAGATAGTTGTGTATGTAAGGTTTAGTGTAGGTTTGTAAGGTTTTTGGTGTTCTTGTGTTGTGTGTGTGCTTTTGGACAGGGGATTTGTTTAGTTTGTTGACTGTCGGGATTGTGGTTTGTTGAGAATGTGAAGTTTCGTGTTTTTGAACTTTCGATTTTGTGGTGTCGGTGATTTCATTGTCAGTGTTTTTGCGTGTCAGTGTTTTCAGGTAGACCCATATATATATATATATATATATATATATATATATATATATATATATATATATATATATATGTGTGTGTATATATATATATATATATATATATATATATATATATATATATATACACATATATATATATGTATATATATCTATATATATATATATATATATATATATATATATATATATATATATATATATATATACATACATATTTGTATTATTTGGTCAACAATGAATATGTTGATTTGAGAAGTGAACATTAAAAACACAGACAGTGGAACGTATTGTAGAGCAGTATAATTCTTTTTATTGTAATATAATGCATGTATTCAAAAAACATAACTGTAGTTGGAGGAAGAGCCTAGATGGCCAAGTGAAGACAGCAAACTTTTAGAGCTCTGCAGTACTATACTTAAATACAGGAAAATATATTTTTTTAAAAAATTGATACAAATTTATTACTAATGCTGTTGTCAACATTACTTTCGATTTTTGGGGGAATATATAAATATTTTTCTTTTATACTTATTTGGAGACTATTTCCTCAAATGTAAATGAACACCTCTAAGCAGTCACATAATGATGTATTCTTGAAGAAAGATTTAGAACTAGTGACTACCACTGTTTAGGAATTGTCTCTGAAAATTGTTGGTTTCCAACAGAATGTAGAAAATATTAGAGAAAATTGCCTTAAACATATATAAACATATGTACTCAAAGAATTGCTTCAACAACAACAAATGGAAATATCTGATATGGAAACTACATTGAGTGGTATGGATGGTAGACTAAAGGAGGAGGAATCCCAAAATGACTTTCTCCTCAAAGAGAATACATGGCTTCTAAATAAAATAGATGACTTAGAAAATAGGAAAAGAAGGGGTATTATCAGAATTTTTGGACTTCCAGAAAAATCTGAAAGTGATGATATTTCTTTTCTAAATAAGTGAATTCCTGAAATATTAAATCTACAATAAAGTCTTTCTTATGGTATGAAAGAGCTCATAGTGCTATAGGCAAATCTGTACCATCTTCTACTTCTCCACCATAATCAATTGTAATAAAATCTTTATCATATATTGACAAAGAGCTAGTGCTTAAAACTGCTTGGAGGAAAGCCTATTTGAAGTTTATCAAGAACTTAATCAGATTTGGTAATGACTATTCTACTAAAGTAATGGGTATGAGGAAAAGAAGTTGGCCCCTAGTAAAATTTCTCAAACAAAACAATATTCTAGCTCAATAAATTTATCCAGCTAAAATCAAAATCCACTTTGCAAATGAAACACAAATCTTCAATAATCTAGAGGAGCTTCTTTATACATCAAAAATGATAACATCATTCCTATTTCAGAGGACATGGACTGGTTGTCTTTAACTTTGAAAAGAACTTCAGGAAAAAAAACAAACACCTGGTCTGATTTAAAAAAAAAAAAGAAGAAGAAAAAGCAGAAGACAAACTCCACTACAAAGAAGTCTGATAAAACGACTGAAATATCAACTTCAACGTAAATTATTCTTGGACAATTTTGTTATTATTTTGTCATATTTTATATGAATCCACAATAGGAATCCTGTTTATAAACTAGATGAGAAGTAAATAATCAATATTTTTTTTCTTTCTTCTTCTTCATTTTCTTATATATCTGAAATGAATGCATTAGGTTTGTATTTACAAATAACAAATATCTTTTTCCTGGCAGTACATCCAATTTCCAGAGGTAATACATTTTAACTCAATTTTAACATAGTAATTCATAGCTCATTATTAGATGTCTGTTAGATGAGTGATCGATGGTTGGGTATTTGTTTAATATGTCTAACTGCTTTCCTATTTTAAGATTCAGACTGTATGTGTAAATAGTAAGCCTTTATGTGTTTATCTGTGGGACTATCTGGAGCTTGTATGATTACTGTCACTGCTTTGTATATGAAATTGTGTAAATATTATAACTGCTTAGTAAGAGAGAGCTATATGACAGTTTTTTGCAGCTGTTATTTGTTGTTATTATTCTCTCTCCTCTCCATATTAAACAGTGTAGATTTCCATTTTGCTAGGGAAAAAAATCAAAAATGCTTGCTTCATATTATCTGTTGTATTTTGATGTGTCTTCTTTGCTTACCTCATGATGATCTGTGAACCAGCTTTGAATATTTGAAAGTTTTGAGACTAACTTAATATATGTTAGAGGCATCCTGCTTTGATGTCTTACGAGAAGCAAAAGAGCTTCCATTATCTCATACTTCCTATGTTCAAAGTACTAGCTTATGAGCACTTATAATGCTTAAGCCAAGCACTAAATGTGACATTTGGTTATGGGGAAAGGAATAACCCACTTAATTATAGCTAAATTTTCATATTATATTTTAGATTAATGCTCTTTTGCTTAGTAGTGGGTGACATCGGACACTTTTCATTGTCTTGCAGACTGTGCTGGAGGTTGAGATGCTGAGATGGGAGGAGTTTGTGAAGTGGAGAGTACTGATGTTTCTTTCTCTGTAGTCAGCAGTTACTGAAAGTTAGTTTGAAGTGATGGGGACCTCTTAAGACTAGATGTGTTTTTGTTTTGTAATCAAAATAAGTAGTGTTTTGGGATCAGTAATGCATTGACTATTGATTTAATGTGAGAGTTTGTTGACACTAAGGCACAAAGAAATGTAGCTGTTAAAAAGGCAGCATATTCACAGTTCATTTTAATCTATTTTTGTTTTATCAGGATTTTCATTTTTTTAAATGACGAAAGAGCCCAGCTGCTAAACATCTATATCCTAAATGTCATGCCCTCCAAGTTTTTATATTTTTTCTAAACTTAATAAATTACTTTTCCTATTTTAATGTAGTGACTAAAGTAAAAAGTGAGTTCACATAAACAGCTGTTTTGTGAAACCAGGAGCTGGAGTTTGTAATGTAATCTGAGATTAATTTATGTTGTCACTCGAAATGTAAAGATAAATGGAACTGTTGATAAACTTAAACTTTTCTGCACACTATCCCTGACTTCTGTAGTTATTTGCTGAATGATTTCCTCCAGAGAAACATCACATGTAGAGAAAAGTACAGAATCTCCAGGGAAACACAGCATGTAGAGAACAGTGTGCTTGATTGTATTTCTTTTATCACTATGTACTGAGGACAAACTGAGACTTTAAAGTTATAAAACTGGTAGCTTCCAAAAAGAAAACAGCAATACATCTTATAGTAATAGATATTAGCAATGTCTAATTCCATTATTTGTATCATGATGCTCGTATTAGACTACAGTGTTAATGGTAATTGTTTAACGTTGGGTTTCTACACTTGAATGAATATAGTCTACTCCTGTTAATAAGGACTCTGTATCTACTATTACTCAGAAATGGGACCAAAGAATTTGAAGTTGTAATGAAACTTATATTCCGAGTTCTTTAATTTATGAATTGTTGTGCACTAAATACCAGTGCAAGTTAATTGCTACTGGTCTTAGTGGCATATAAAATCAATATTCAGTTTAATGTGTTTTATGAGACAGTAAAAATATTCATAAATTGAGGAGGCAGGGATGTTAATTAGAGAACAAATGTAGAACAAATATATTCTTGAAGAAAATTTCTGTTTAGAGTCCTTTTATTTTGTTAAAATAAAACTCTATTTCTAAGTATTTAACAGTAATAGATATGGTCTCATTTAGAACAACTGCAGTTGTGAACATAATTTATTGTATACCCATGCACTGTAATATAAATTATTATCTAACTAGGCAGCAGCTTAATTTAATAATCAGTAGTCTTCATACATGTCTAACCATTTTTTATTTCTTAAATGTGGAGGACTCATATTAGGACATCATACTTAAAACAGTCTTTACACACAAGTAGACATATAAGTTCATTTTTATGAAGGCTTGTTTTATTTTGATATTATGTACATACAAAAAGAGAGAGAGAAGGAAATAAAAACATGTGTGTGTGGGGGGGGGGGTAAAACAAAGAATATTTAACTGCTAATTTCTGTCTATAAGGAGATATGGTGAGATTTCTGGAGACTGTGGACTTGGAATGCTACTGGAACATGCTTATATGTTTAGTGAATCGAACAATCTTTAAAAAGGGATAACTGGCTTCTAGTTTAAAACTGGTTATGTCTTGTTAACCATAGATAATGAGTTGTGTCAGTCATGCTTTACAAAATAATCATTACTTTAGTTAACCTGTAAATAAGTTGCATTAGCTTACATTTACTTTTAAGATGTATTGCTCATCTATATTAATACACATCTGGGAAGTTTTCCAATGCTAATTCATCTCGAATACTAAGAACTCTCCTAAAGTCATAGAATGTAGAAAAGAATATTGGAATAAAATCTGATGTATATTTATAGCATCATGCAGAAAATGTTACTGCAGTTATTGTTTATTTATATATATATACATGCATATTGTAAAGTGATATCATAAAGTAGCTTTCACAAACTGTTCTGTGAAGAACAAAAATTTGTCTATAATGTTATAGATCTCTGAACACAATATTAGATATAAACTGTGATCTCAGCATTTATGACACATACAAACTGCTTTATATTATCCTTTAAATGCTGCTCAACATTTTTGTATAACAAAGAATGTGAAGTATGGGGGAGAGTAAGAAGAAAGGGAAGCTTACATTGTATGAGCAGGGCTTCTATTTAAATCTTTTCTGAATTAAAAATAGTCAAATGATGTGACTCATGTATGAATAATTACAAATATTACATTTGCATATTTTGCATACACACAGTTTATCATCTGTTTTAATAGTATCAGTTATAGCTTATTTATTATATTTTGAAGAAAATCAATAAAAATGTTTGAGTAAAAAAAGATCAGTAACATCATAGCTATATTTGTACATTAATATTCAGTAGTTCATTTTATAATTACCTTAATTATTCAATATAGTTTACATATATTACTTTGTAACCTATCAAGCTCATTCTGACTTATTTGTTAATCATGTTGGTTAGTCTTACAGATTTTTAGATAATCTGTTGGACTAGGAATTTTGATAATTCCATGTCAGATGTTAAAGTTTTTTTTTATTTATATTGTTTTGATGTTGCACATATTTTTTTCTTCACTTTTTTTAGGCCTGATTTATTATATTTAAATTTCCTAGATGTTAATTTCTTTAGTTCAGTTATAAAAACTTATTACATATGTGCTATCACTATATTTGTACTACATATAGTTCTTGGAAGTTACTAATAGCTATTGATAAACATTTCCTATTTAAATATGGGCTTAACTTTTCTATCTTTAAATATTAATGGTTTAAATAATCTATGGAAAAGGACAAATGTGTTAAGATATGTAAATAATAATACAGTATAGGTTGTCTTCCTTCAAGAAGTTCATTTTAAAACAACTGAAAAGGATGTTTGGAATCCTGGCAATTTTATAACATCATTCACTCTTCATAAATGTCTAAGAGAAGAGGAGTTGTGATCCTTTGGAGAAAAAACACAGTCTTGCACCACATACTACATAAATATGAAGACTAAGATGGTTTTCTTACTATTGTTATTTTAAAATTTAATAAGAGAATATGGACATTGGTTAACATTTATTGGTTTCCTGGTATGGGGAAAATACTGCTAAATAGCATCTATATCTTATAACTAGTACTTATAAAGGTAATTTAATATTAGGTGGTTATTTTATTTGCATTCTGAAAAATTCTGAAACTACTAATAAAAAGAATATTAAGACTTTCTCACACTGCAAAAATATTTAAAAAATGGATTGATTCTCTAAATTTAATTGATGCATTTAAATCAAAAGATACCAAATTGTTGCTCTTTTCCAACCAGGATTGTAAATATGGTACTCAAACTAGAATACATAGTTTTAGTTTCCCATGATTTGTACACCAAAATTTCATTTTTACTATACCTCCATGTCCTATTTCAGATCATGATACTCTTATCTTTAAAATCCAAACAGATTTTAAAAGCCTGTCTTTTTCAACTAGAATCCCTGCATATATGACCAAAATTAAAGATTTTAAGCCATGGTCAACTTTGGAATTACCATTTTTTTCTAGCAAAAAAATTAACTTCAGATGTCAATATAATTATGATTTGGGATTCCTTAAAAGCTTATATTAAGGTAAAACCCTTCATTGACATACAAACAAAAATAAAAGAATGGGATTCAGAATTATAAAATATTTATTCTTACCTTTTAATAGCTTATTCCAAATATTCCAAAAATAATACCTCAAGCATAAAAACAGAGAGTAACTAAATAAATTTTACCTCAACATTTGATCCCATAAATCAGACTTGGCAATGGAAAGACTAAAATGAATTCATATTCTTTAACACCAAAACATATGCATAAGTTATTACTGAGAATTAAGGTGCAGTAGAAAAAATACGAATATTGTAAAAATAAAACATGAAGGTTCTAAAGAAATGTTCTCTGATGTTGGAGATATTCTTGATGCTTTTAAATATCATTATAGAATTCATAATAAAGTTATTAGCCCACTTATTAACTTCAAATATAAGTTTAGAATCTGTTAATATTAATGCAAAATAGAAATGGGGATTGGATTCATATGTGCTATACCTTCCCTATGTTAAACATTTTGGTGTGACCTAGATGATTTTTTTTAAAAGCTTTATTTTCTGACTACTTTTCACTGTCTGAATTTTAAATCTCATTTAATGTTAATGATGATTTTGCTTTGAAAAAGGTCAATTGTCCCTACTTTGGACTATTGCATTTGCAAAAAAGAATAACTATGAAATGGAGATCTGCTGATGTACCACTTTATGAAGACTTATTATCTTTTATAAAGGAAATCACATATAAGGAAGCCAAAGTTAAAGAACACAGAATTCATCCAAATCCATTTGTCAACAATTCTTGGAAGAAAGTGCTATCTTTGATTGACAGTTTACAACTAGATTCTGACTCTTTTTAATATAAATCAAAGTTTGTTTATGTAATTTTCATTATTTATTTATTTAGGAATGTGATATGTATCCCTATTACAGGCCTTTGTGTGTATTGTATATAGCTTATTGTTAAATAAATGTATGAGTAAAAAATATCATTGTATTCTGTAACATATAGATTTGAAGTAAAGGGGAAGGAAATATTCTTACGCCTATCTAAGGCATTTGATATGGTATCACACACCATACTACTAGACTCCATGGCTTCCCTATGCTTTACTGCCTCCACTATAGCCTGGTTTAAAAGCTACCTATCAGACAGACAACAATTTGTCCAATGGCAAACAAACTATCTCCACTACTTCCAACCACTATAGGAATTCCACAAGGTTCAATATTAGGCCCACTACTCTTCTCCATATTTACCAACAACCTTCATACCTCCACCCAACGTGCCACTTATACATTATGCAGATGACTCAGTCCTGATCTGCTCCACACCATCACTCACTACCATACAAAGACTCACTCAGGAATCCTTTACCTCAGTGGAAAGTTGGATTACCCAGATCCAACTCATCCTCAATCCCAACAAGACAAAATTACTCATATTCGCTCCCAACAAAACTAAACTCACCCATCAACCTTTCATAATCACATCCAAAAGTGGTACTAACATCTCCCTCACTGACCACAACAAACTCCTTGGTGTAGAAATTGATAATAAACTACTATTTGATGTCCATATATCACAAACAATCAAAATGGTCCACAAAAAATGGGTACACTATACAGACATAGAAAATTCCTAATTGATCAGGCACAAATTACACTAGCCCAAATACACCTACTGTCCACCCTTATGTACACTGCAACAATCCTTACCCACACAAGAAAACAGGGCCTTGAACGACTTGAGTCATGCTTCAATAAAATTGCAAGATTTGCTAGTAACTCCACCTTCAAAACCCATCACTGTCAAGCATTACGAGAGCTTAAATAGTTAGAACTTCCTCAACTACTTAACTATCACCAATTAATACTTGCCTACAATATTGTGAATTATTCTAACAAAACCCCATCCCTAAAACAACTCCTAACCCAGTACGTGTCAAATCGCCCCCCTCCGTTCTTCTGAAAAATCTCTCGTCTGTATCCCTGCAGCCAATAACTCTGCAGGTAAAGGTCTGTTCTCCCACAACATAGCCAGGAACTGGAACAACCTTCTCCCTACTCTAACCTCTTCTCCTTCAACTACTCTGTTAAAAAACTCTCTCAAAGCGCACCTAGTAAATTATTGGCTATTCCCATGCATCACATAAAACCCCTACCTCATATAACATCTAATCAACTAGCTACTCTCATAGAATTCTGTTGTTATGCTACAACTCAGGAATCCCTACTGGTAACTTCAAAATGTAATTTTTATGCATGATTTAAGATTTGCTATTTCTGTTAAAAGTGCCTTATGGCTGTTATTTTTATATGTAACTTGTATGACATATTTAAATATTATTGTTACTTGCACAGATCTTTTCAGCCTGGGCCTCCATTGTAAATGGACCTGTGTCCAGTCAGACTATCCAGGTAAACAAATGTAAAATAAATAAATAAATAATAAATAACATTAAAAGAAAATGAAACACTGCTATTCAGTGTAGTGTTGGATGCCACTAGGATTACACCTAGATTATACCCTTTATCATTAAACTTATTACTACCATATGGGATGAAATTAGGAAATGAATGTGTTGAAAACTCCCTCAGTATAGCACAAACTGCCATGGTCTAAGTTTTAGAGGTGTTGAGTTTCAACCAACTATGATAAGTCAAGAAAGTATGACCTTCACTTCATCAGCAAAGGAATTTATACTTGTTACATGGTCTTGTACATAGTAGAGGTAAAACTTGGTATTATCGTCAAAACTTTGGTATGCTAAGCTGCTATCATGTATACGATCTCTTAAATTAAGTATGTAAACAAACAAGCAAACAAATAAATAAATGAATAAATAAAATGTCTCAGATGAAGTCCTGGGGCATTCTACACATAAAAGGATGAGAAGTAAAAGGTGTTGTTTCTGAAACATACCTTCTGAGTACAGCCAGACATGTAGGACATTAACACCTCTAACACAAAATATTAAAGGCAGTCAGTAAATACTCAGTCAAAATGCTATGGCCAATGGTGTAAAATGCAGCAGTCAGAACCAGGAGGACTAATACTGATTAGTACCATTAATCTGCAGCCATTAAGAGATTATTGACTACTCAGATGAGGGCTGTCTCCATACTATGTCAATTATGTCATCTGTGAAACCCAGACTGAAAGGGATCAATGAGCCCATTAATTGTGAGGTGAGACTCAAGTTGATCATAGATGACCTTCTCAATGACCCATCCCTGAAAAAATGTTTGAACATGGGCAGTAGTTGTCAAAGTTGTAGGGGTCCAGAGAAGGATAAGAATAACAAAGGCCACTTTCATGGTCAATGGAAAAACTCAAAATCTCAACAAAGAAATCAAGATGTAAAATTTAGCTGGACCAAAACTAGACATGATTGAAAGTTATGCAGCCAGCAAGTTACTGTTTGCATACTGGATAAAAACATAATGAAGTCATCAAATCTAAGAATGTCAAAAATCATCTAGAGAATGTAGTGTGGGATCACTGAAAAGACAGTAACTTCCATAGCATCATGAGGCACCAGAGCAAATCTGATAGCAGCAATCTTGTTAATGAAAAAACAATTGTATTGTGAACCGGATAAAACTCCACTAAGGATAAGACAGACTTGACTGCACATCCAGTACTGCACAAGGATGAGTTTATCTGCTCAGTTAGGCATTATCTGCACAGGAAGGCTGACCCTTATGAGTGGTATGTAGCATAGTCTTCATCCAGATCAAGTTTGTCCCAAAGAAAGAGTTGGTGCCAACGATGCTCCAAACAATGCCTTTATCATTGTAGGAGATAAAGGTCACTGTCAAATGCCTAGGTTCATGACATCCAGTAAACAGAAGCTGAATGTTACTTTGGGCTAGAAAGTCAAGTGCTAGGAGCAAAACCATATTATAGCCAAAGACCATGGCCAGAGCACAAGTGCAGGTCACTTAAAGGAACTAAAGGAGCACAGAAGAAAAAAATCATGGATGATATGATAGCAGAGTGAATCACCTTAATTTCAAGATTAGGGGGCGATGATGTGGAAGCTTTATGCTAAAGTGGTTCTACAACCAATACTGCCATATTCACATCCAGTAGGACGATCAGGTGCAGAGTATGGCCTAGTCTGTGAGTTGCAGATATAATAAAGTATATAAAATGCAAAGCTTTTGATAGTTAAGCAGAATACTTTTTTAAGTTTACTGACTCATCAGTGATATTGAAGACATCACCCACTACTACCTGAAAGTAGCCCATAACTGAAACAAAGAAAATATCAGTGAACTTTTAAAGGGATGTCCTTACACGATGTGGTTGAGGCAGGTGATAATTATCTTGCAAATTCCTCCTGTCTCAAGAATTAAAATATTTATTTCAGAGATCTTTGAATGAATGTTATGTCCTGAATGATAGAAAGAGGATATTCCTATTCCTATTTGAAAAAGTAATACTTGTCATAAAATTAATGACTGTAGTCCTATCAGCCTGATTTGAATTCTGGGGAAGTACTTTGGCTGGGCAATGAGGTTATCATTTAAGCATGTGTTTAGTTCTAATACAGATATTTTTCAGTTTGGGATTATTTCAGGTTAATCATGTCTACCAAAATGATCAGTTTTTATGACTGTGTTGTAAATTCTTTGGATGATGTCTTGGCTATAGATTCAGTTTGCTTGTATTTTGCCAGGGCATTAAACTCTGTTCCCTTTACAGCTTTTGTTTATATCATATGTAAGGTGAATATGAATGCTTATGTTGCAAGATGGGTAACAAATTGGTTGTTTCACTGAAAAGATTGGTGTTATAGTTACAAATAAGTGTTCTACTTGTAAGACAGTTTGTAGGGGTATCCATATTAGGGCCAGTATTATTTGGGCTTCCCTAGAATTATGTCATGTGCAGTTGACTGTTGGGAAGACCCCTCTTCATGTCATTGCCATCTATAGGACCCAATCTATGAACCAGGACATCCACTCAGCCTACTTGGATCTACTTGAGTCAATCAAGATGCAACCAAATACCCTGGTTTTTGGTGACTTTAATTACCCATCCATTGACTGGGTAAATTATATGTGTTCTAACTCACTTGTCCAAAGGTTCCTGAACTTTGTTAACTCCAATGCCTTGGACCAGCTGGTTGACATACTCACAAGGGGCTCAAATATCCTAAATCTGGAACTCACCAACATGGTGGATCACTACACCACTCCGATTGTGTAGCCATCCCTGGTGAGATCTGACTGCAAATTAGTCTCACTAGAAGTAACTATAATGCAAGACCCACCCCCTGTAGCAACAACTAGACTAAAAAACTTCTCCAAGGGCAATTACAATCTTTTACGTGACAGCATAAATAGATTCATAACCCCTCCCCCACTAATGGAACAGACACCTATGCTGAGTTATGCAACAATGCTCTATATGAGCACCTGTACAATTGTATTAACTCTGCCATACCTGATAGAATAAAAGCAAGATTGTCAAGGAAAAACAAACCTGCCTGGTGGACAACTGCCATTAATAGGCTACACAATAGGATAAAGAAATTTCTGACTAAGAGTAGGAAGGAACGGTCTCAAAACTGGAAACACTTCCTCCTCAAGTTAAACAAGCAAATGAGACTCCTAGTGAAGTCTTCCAAAGCTTACTACAAGTTAAAATTTACTTTCTTAACTAAGGATAACCACAAGGCGTTCTTTAGTTACATCCGTAACCTCAAAGGTAAGGCCCAGATTTGCACTGAACTCGTAGTCAATGGTACTACATATACAGAACCTGTGGATATAGCAAACATGCTGGCTGACAGGATCAGTGAAAACTTCACTCCCTTGGCCCTGCCACATATACACAAAAGCATCCCTAACACCTGTCCCCCACCTAGTATCTCAGAGGAGCAGGTCTTAAACAACCTTTCCAAGGCCAAAAACACAGTCTCTATGGGACCAGATGACATCCCAGACTGTATTCTACATGGGTTAATGAAAATAGGATGCCTATGTTTATAAGTCTGGACATACCATGACCATAAAATGATAAAATAAACAAAAGTAGTCCAGAGCCAAGAGTCACTGGAAAACATTTAGCAGTGCAAGTAAAAACGTTCACAAAGATGCTTCATCAGGCAAGAACTTTCCTGGTAATCAAATGTCAATCAAATGTCAATAAACAAAAATAAATCTCATTACTGTCAGAATATGGTGCAAAACATAATATAATCTTACAACTTACCTCTCAACCTCTTAGCTCAGAAAATCAAGGAAGATGCTAAAAATTAATGATGGACAAAGGACCAAGATTACCTAGTTCCTTCCCTCAACTCAATTTCTGTGAATTTTCAAACAGTAATCACATGATCTATTATCTATTTCAGAAACCCACTAATGCACCTCTTCAGATGCTCAGTGTTCAACATGTACTAATGCATAAGTATCTTTTATACTGTAATAGTTTGCCTTTATGTCATACTAGTGCAATCTCATTAGCAAATACATGTATAATTGTTAATGTATATTACGTAGTCTCTGTATATTACAGAATGTCTTTTGAAAATGTTTGTATTATGTTGGAGATTTTCTCCCCAGACCTAATCTAAAATGGGTTTCTTGACTAAACTCAGTTGTACTAACCCAATAAAGAAATGTAAAGTAAAATAAAATAAATAAAATTAGGAAGATATTGGCCTTAACTTAGAAAGTTCTTAGAATAACAAGTTTTGCATTACCATGTTTTTTTTTTCTGAAGGCAATGAAGTCTGACACTCATGGGTCTATCATTTATTACTGGAATCCATTGATTTGAGAAGAAAAAAACAAATTTTATGTGAAACAGACTGGGAATAGGAGGCAAAAATCACAGACATTCTGCAAATTCAGAGACAGCCGAGAACAGCTATATCCCCACCATTCTGCCAAATCAGAGACAGGTGAGAGCTGTTTTATCCCCACCACATAAATGTATACATACATTATACACAAACCACAGATATGACCACTGATTACAGTAATTTGTGTACCCATGACTGTAAACCTCAGATGTCTGTGGTCAAATTAATGAATAAATATGTAAATAATGGACACATGGGAATGTATCTTCGCAGCTCAATGTTTTTTTTTTTAAAAACTTTTTTGAATTGTCAATTAAGCCATAGGCAAAAATGCATTTATATATGTAAAAAATAAAAAACATTAACTTTTTCCTAGTTAAAATCATTATATATATATAACATATGCTTTTTGTATAAATATCATCAATACATTACATAACTTGCTCAATTGCTGTCTTCCTTTAAATCTCACTCCTCCATTATGATAACCTCATTGCCCATTATTCTGCATGTTTTGCTCCCATCATTTCTATTTTTGTTCTATGTAATTTGCCCCTACCCTTTTCTAAACATCCCATTCCCACTTCTTTTATTTTTGTTACAATATTCAATACTTCAGATAGAACTGGTTTCAACATTGATTTCCATTTTCTAGTAAGTGTTTTTTGGCAGCCATCAGAATTAAACTTAGTAGGGCCTTACTATATGTCTAGGCAATTCAGATCCTGTATCCCAGCTCAAAAATCATTTCCCTAGTTACACTTGTTTGCTCACCAAATATTTCTGGCAAAGTACTCTGTAGGGAATGTTTAAAGTCCATCAACTCATTGCACTCACAAAACATATGTTCCTAGTTAGCACTTTTGTCAACATTACACCTCCAACATCTGCCAGCTACCAGTGGGAAAATTATTTGCAGTCTGTTTGGAGTATAAAAACACCTATGCAAACACTTCAAAGAAAACATCCCAAACCTTTTAGACTTTTTGCATACTCAGGAGTCATGCATATGTCTTCCCACTGGTTCATTTTGCATTGCTCATCCAATCTCTCTTCCCAATCTTTTCTGACTTCCTGTGATTGATTTCTATAGTTATTATGCAATATTTTATATGCCCTACTAATTATCCTCTTTTTAACAGGCACCTTCTGTTCTAGGTTCAACTAAAAACACTACCAGAGCAGGTCTTTCACTTAGGATTAACATATCCCTTTCTCTTTGCCTATACTCTGATATCAATCCCTGATAGATAAGGCAGTCTCTGTTTTGAAGTCCAAATGTCTTTTTGGCTTCTTCCCATTCAATTACTTTTTCCAAGTTATTTGCCCTAATACCTTGGTTCCTTTCCCAGTTTTGTCCAGTAAATTTCAGCCTCTCTTTCCGATTTTCTATACCCAAAATTGCAGTCAGCCCTATCTGCAAATTCTCGTTTTTTTTCCATTCTTGTGTTAGTTGAATTCTTAGAATACTTTCTTCTAATTTATGAATATAATATTCTGTATAGCTGTTGTCATTCTCCTTAATGATCTGCATCCAAAATCCTACTCTTTACTTATTTCTTGAATTTTTCCCCTGTTCCATCATCATCCCTTTCTACTCTGAATTATAGCTTTTTGCCTGTGTTATGTATTTGAGCTTTGACTATGTAGCTGTAAAATATCCCTTCAAATCAGGGAATCCTAAACTACCTTGCCACATTTGGATCTTTTGAATACATATAGCACTAGTACAATTCATAATCTTGCTATCCTCCCTTTCTTAATTTTAGAAAATACTAAACAAGCAATCTTTTTACTAAACATGTAAAAAAAAGTAACAGTTCATCTAGCTCATGTATTCAGGCCCAAGTCTACATCAAGTAACTCCAGTCTCTGAACTTGAGACTTCTGATTGAACTTTGATTTCCACCATAGTTCACTCAAAGAAATTCTTTTCGCCTTCAAAATACTTTCTTTTTCCAGACTAGAAGAAAAGATGGCAGCACTACAGAGAATGTAGTGTGACTGTTAACCTTTATCATTGACTTAAAATTACAGGTGAGACCTATCTTAATCAGAAATAATCTACTGTTACTGAGTCTAGACCTTGTTTTGTTTATCATAGAAACTAATCATATCTTTTTGGTAGTTTGGAGCTTTTAAGTCTATTGATGTCATATCTCTAAAGGTCAGGCCAATAGACTGTAATGGCATTGAGACCACAAGTGGTATAAATACAAATAAAATGAAACAAAGTCCTTACCTGTTACCTTCCTAAATAAGTAGCATGGAAAACCAAACAACAGCAATAATAATAATAATAATAATAATAATAATAATAATAATAATAATAATAATAATAATAAAGGGTCATTAATACTATAAAAAGTAGTTTGTATGTATTTAAGTTATATCCACTTTGACTTCTCCTGTTTACTCATCCAACTTCCTGCGTTCACTTTTGGTCTGGTTGCCCACATTACCTGAAACACCCTGAGCCAATAGAAACAATTATTCAATGCTTCACACAGCAGCCTGGTTAGCTACTCCCTGAGCCTCATTTCTGTTTTCTGGAGGCAGCAGGAAGAATCTTGCAATGTTGCAGTGCCAGGCTGTTTTAATGAACAGCCCAGCAAGTAGATTGAGTTGGTTGTTTTTATTTGCCTTTAGATGTCAGACAGCAAACACAGAGTTCTAAGCTCAACTAAAAAAGTAAAATAAAAATAATTACTTTTGTTATTGAACAAATTATTTCTTTATTTCTTTACAGTTTTTTTTATGGGGGCTGCAATCCAGCAGCCAGGGCAATGCGCCACCCTTAACTTTTTGATCTGTTCTCCTACAGATATTTTCACTGAAAATTAAAGAGCAGTACCACTAGCTGGGTCCTGATCAGTGACTTTGAAGACAAGTGTAGATGCAAGTAATGTCAGAGAACCAGAACTCAAACCAACATCACAAGACCCAGTGACAAGCAATCCAGCAGCCAGATAGGATCAGGTCAGACGAGCACAAATATCTACTACACAGATGTAATCTAGCAATATCCAGAGAATGCCAGGACAGGGCAAATGCAAACACCCCACAGCAACAGCAAACATAGGAGTCAGCAGAAGGAGAAGCACTGACAGAATGGTGGAAGTCAGACTCAAACAGTTACATTTAGCAAAGAGAAGTGCAATAACCAGAGAGGATCTACACATTATGAAGTCAGTGTAATACAAGGGCACTAATAAACCTGAATGATTCTGAGTAGTAGTCATATATGTATTGCAGAGAGATTAATTATATTAATCCAAATATCATTTTCATAGTACAGGTACAGAATTTATTTATTTTTTATTTGTTTTATTTTACATTTGTTAACCGGGTAAGTCTGGCTGAGCTTTTGGCTCATTTTCAGCAAAGACCCAGGGAGAAAAGCTCCTCAGGACTAGAAAACTATTTATTAAATTTTAGTAACATAGTAGTAACAATCATCTATAGGATCTTACAAGCAGAGACCTGGAGAGAAAAAAAGCTCCTCAGGCAATTCAATTATATAGAGTTTACAGAGTATTAACAATTGGCATACAAGTATGTGAGTTGTTACAAACAAGGTTTTAAACAATTAGCAGAAGAAAATGTGACTAGTTACAATTATTATTTAAGCTGCTTAGAGCAAAATGAGTTAATAGTTAGGCAGATTCTTATTTAAAGTGGGTAGGATCTAGTTGTATAGGAGTTTAGAGACAAGGAAGGAAAGTAAGAATGGCTAGTAGGAGATGTAGGGGAGGTAGAGTATAGGAGACAGACTAGACACGTAGGTTGTTTTGTGACTGTAAGAATTAAGAGTGGTTGGAGATAGAGGAAGGGAATAGGTAGAAGAGGCAAGGGAATAGTGTTAGAGATACATTAAGAGTGAGGTGGTGAAATAGGTGAAAGGATGGTGGTTTCAGTGTGGTTGGCTACAGTGGCAAGACCACTTTGTTTTTAGGTATTTCCTTGTGGCTAATTTGAAACTTTTGCTATGTAGGAGGGATTTTATTTCCAAGGGGAGTTGTTTCCAGGATGTAGCTGGGTTATAGTTATAGAGAAGGCAGCCTATTTTGGTTTTGGGTTTGTAGATGTCTAATAATTCTTGATTTGAGCTGCGTAGCGTCCTAGCAGGGGAATATTTGGATATGATTGTAGAGAGGCTGGGGCAGAAGGAGGGTAGATAGAGGATAGAGTAGATTATTTATAGTTGGTATAGTTGGAGCAGCTGAGGGAATTCTAGCCAGTCTAGTTGCTGTAGTGCTAAGCAGTTTTGTGACTTGTAGGTTTGGTTAGCTGCAAATCTGGCGATCTTATTATAGGTAGTTTCAAGCTTGGAAATAAGTGTAGAATTTAGGTTTGTGAATATGTGGCAGCTGTACAGGAGTGTTGGGAGTAATAAAGCCTGGGAGAGAGTTATTCGAGCAGTGTTAGTTAAGTATTTCTTGCTACGGAAAAGGTGTCCAAGTTTCTGATGAGTTCTTTTTACAGAGTTAGTAATATGGAGATCAAACTTAAGCTGATCATCTATTGTAACACCTAGAAATTTAGTACTAGATTCATCTGAGATGATAGTGTTGTTGCAGGATAAGATGGTAAATGTACTTTTGAGTGTGGTGATGTTTTTAGGGAGGAAGAGTAGGAGCTTATTTTTTTTTTGGATTAAGTATTAGTTTGTTATCACTAAGCCATGTCTCAGTGGTGTGGTAGGATGCCTGGGTAGTTGAGTGGAGGTCAGTTGGGTGGTCAGCAATGGTTATAACAGCTGAGTCATCAGCATATTGCACAAGAGATGACTGAGGACAAGAGGAGTACAGCAAGTTGGTGAAAATATTAAAGAGTAGTGGTCCATGTATGGATCCTTGGGGAACTCCCATTTATACAGTGACAGAAAAATGTAAATGAGGCATATTTTGCAATTTTTAATACAATAGATTGGCATGAACAATTTTCCTGGATGAGAAACCTTTTGTGATAAGGTGTGCCATATGGAAGGATTTCCTGACTACTGTGGCAATGTGATTATCAAAGGAGAGACTACTGTCCACCTGTGTCCCAAAGTCTCTTATCACATTTTCAGTGTTAAGTAGACTATCACCTATGTGGTAGTTCATGAGTACAGAGGTTTTACCAAAAGAGATGACAGTGCACTTTTTGGCACTGAGTTTGAGGCCATGGCTTTGACACCAGGCATCTGTCTCAGTGAGGCCCTTTTGTAGGATGTCCACATCGTTAGGAGTTTTGATTTTGGCTCCTAGTTTGCAGTCTTCTGTGAACTTTGTTAGCCAAAGACCTTCTGTGTTAGCCTGTACTTCAGAGAAGTAGATACCAAACAGTAGAAGACCCAGGACTGAACCCTGTGGTACTCCTCTTGTCACTGGTCTGAAGTCGGATTTAGAGTCTGCTACTTTCACACTGTGGGTTCTGCCAGTGAGCCAGTTAGCAACCCATCTTGTGACAGCAATTTATACCTAGTTTTGTGAGTTTATCTATAATTACAGAGTGGGGGATGGTGTCAAAAGCATTGGCGAGATCTAGATAGGCTGTGTGAACCACCTTACCCTCATCTACGGCTTTGGTGACCACTTCAAAGAAGTCTGTCAGGCTTAGGAGACATGATCTGCCTTTTACAAACCGGAACTGGGTGGGGTCCAGAGTTTGGAGATTACCAATGTCATTGTTTATAAGTTCCATGATGATACGTTCCATAGCCTTGCAGACCAGGCTCATCAGGCTAATGGGGTGGTAGTTCCCAGGGTCATGGTGGCTCCCTCTTTGTGGAGTGGGATGATCGTTGCTGTGTGCCATTCAGTGGGCACAAAGCCTGAGGTGAGGCTATGATTGAACATGGTGCTTAGGTGGGGTGCCAGTTTGTTCTGTAGTTCATGTAGAGCGCAGCCTGGGATGTTGTCAAGTCCCATGGATGCTGTGTTCCTGGCTTTGGAGAGTGTGTTTTTTACCTGTGCAGCTGTGATTACAGGAACTTTGCATTCTTCTGGTATAGAGATAGGCCCTTTAGGGGGTGACAGGGGGGTAAAGTTAGCACTGAACCTATCTGCCAGGATGTTGGCATTATCAGTTGGTTCTGTATATTTAGTGCCATTGTGCTGTAACTCAGAGCAGATCTGAGTGTTGCCATTGAGATTCTTGACATAGCTATAGAATGCTTTGTAGTTGTCTTTAGAATCAGTTGCGATTTTGTTTTCGTAACTAGCTTTGGAAGATTTTATGAGGGATCTCAGCTTCTTACTGAGGCTGACCAGGGAGTTCCTCCAATCATGGGATTTTACTCTTTTGTGCAACAGTTTCTTTCTTCTGTTGTAGAGTTTGTTTATGGCAGGGGACCACTAGATTGGCTTTCTTTTTTGGAGGATAGAATCTTGATTCTGTTATGGATTGCATGATCCATGTACTTGTGTAAGTACTTATAAAGTGCATTTGTGAAGGATTCAGCAGTCGTACCTCTATTGTCCGTCTGCATGGGTGTCGTGAAGTTGGTCACTTCTGTCATAAGAAACGTGAAGTTGGCTTTGGAGAAATTTTTTACCGTGCTTTCCCTAATGGGGAGTGGGGGCGGGATGTGGATGTCTAGGGTGCTTAGCTTATGGTCAGATCTGACCAATGAGGAACTGACCTCTGGTATGGAACACCAGTTGCCCATGTTGGTAATGACCAGGTCTAGGATATTGCTGCCCCTGGTGGGGGTGTGGATAAGTTGATCCAGGGCACTGGAATTTATGAATTCCAGAAAACATTGAGCAAAAGAGTTGTTACATGAGTAGTTTTCCCAGTTAATGATGGAGTAGTTGAAATCGCCCATTATTAGGGTGTTAGGTTGTACCCTAATATTTACCAGTGTATCAAGAAATGAATATTGGGAATGCTGAGGCATAGGGGGGGGGGTCTGTGGCAAGCTACAATTTGGATTGCAGTGTTGCCCAGAGTTAGTTGCACTTCAATAATCATGGATGCATTATGCCGAGCAACTAGCCTGGAGGTGTGGATATCCTTAGTGAATATGGACATGCCTCTGCCTTTAGTGTTTTGGTCCAGGTTAGGTGGCCGAAAGGTGTGGTATGAATTATAGCCTGGTAATGCAGGGGTGCCCTCTGGAGCCTTGAACCAGGTCTCTGTCACTGCAGAGATGTTGATGTTCTCCATTTTAAGGAGTGCCTTGAGTGAGTGCATTTTGAGGTTTAGATTTCTAGCATTGAGTAGCATTACTCTCAGATTTTGCTTGCTTGTACCTGTTATGGTGGTGAATTTGTCATTTGAACCCTGCCTAAAAAAGGCACTATAGGGGTGGCAAGAGCCTTAGCCAGTATCCAGAATCCCAAGGGCAACAGGTGCAGGCCAATTCTGGCAAAGCATCATGGTCTGTCGATCATGTCATCCCAGGCAGACAGATACTGGATCACCTTAGAATGACACCAGAAGCTTAGCCAATTGTTGAAGTCAATCATTTTGTCCTTGTACTGTGATATCATTCTGGGTGATGGCAGGATGCTACTCGGGGCTAGGGTCATACCTACCTGGGGTACATGATTGGAAAGTTCCTCCATGTCTCTTTCCATGTAGTCCAGGGAGGTACATCTCAGGTCATTCACACCAACATGGACAATGACAGAGTCATATTTTTACTTGCTGTGGAGTGACCTGAGTGCATGCATTATGTGGCAGATCCTGGCACCTGACAGGCAGCTGACAGTAACTTTCTCCTTGTTTAGCCTGGTGAGTGGAACATCAGTGTGTCTGACTATAGAGTCACCTATGACTAGAGTGTTGTGTACGTTATTATGCCTTATCAGCTGTGGTTGAGTGTCACACTGAGTTTGTGGTCTATGTGTCTTTTGGGTTGTGTTGGGGGGTGGAGGTTGCATGCGTTTCTGCTTTGGAGGTCCCTGTTGCTTGGGCAGATTTTTATTGAGAGCCTCTGCGAATGTAAGTGTGTATTTTGTGTTTCTATTTGTGTGTTTTGGTGGTGTAGACTTTGAGGGAATATGTGAGGAGTGTGGTGTGATCAAGTGTTTACCTTCTCCTCTTGACTGTCCTGTCCAGTCTTGGGTGAAGAGAGCTTTGCATCCAGTTTGGCTATGTAAGTGCATTTCTCACAGGTTGTAGTGTTGGGTGGTAGGAGGAGAGGGTTGTCTGTGTACATGAGGCAATTGCTGCATTGCCCCAAGATGCCCACATTCATCAGGTAGACAGGAGAAAACACTGGAAGCTGACCCTTAGACATGCCTGGATAGGTACTTATTTATTAAGTACTAAAAACTATTTTCCTCTAGACAAGTGAAGAAAGTTGAGTGCTGTAGTAATTTGTAACTTATTTAGTGCTTACAACGTGTTCCGAACAAGTGCTGAGCTCAAAGAAACATATTTGATTGCTAAAACTAAAACTGGCTAGTTCTAAGAGAAAATTCGAAGAGCAGACTTTATGGTGCCGGGAATACTTTAAACCTAGCTAAGCGGTGCATAAAGTGTTTTTTTTTTTTTTAGATAAGCTACCTAGTGCTTACCACTCCCACTGATAAGCTAGAAGGCTTCCTTCTAACACAGAAAGGCTTGGGGTCTCAGAAACTTGCAAACAGTCCTGGATACAGCAAATCTGTATATGGACTAGACTACTTACAGGAAAGGCAGGAAACAAACTTAGAAATATATATATATATATATATATATATATATATATATATATATATATATTTTTTTTTTTGGTAAAGTGGAAAGAGAGAAAGGAGGAGCAGAAGATAATTCAAGGTTAAGAAACTAAGTTGGTTGGCTTTCCCAAATGTTCTCCCTGCATTAGATAGAATGAGATAATGACACTAGACTGGGAGGAGTGTCCCAGATCAAATTTACAGTAGGGATGGGCAACTGCAAAGCCACCAAGTATAAGAACAGGATACCAATAGGGAGGGAGGGTGGGAAACAAAAATCAGAACAAACAAACCAAAACAGATGCTTAAGAATTGTAGAAAATTCAGGCAATCATAGTCCAGGTAACCTCAATCAGCCAATGACCATAAACACTTCACTGTCACTGAAATGCTATACTGGCTTTGGTTAAACTAAGATGGCCTGGAACATGTGCTTAGATGCACAGCCTCTACCAACAAACAACCAGTGGTGGCTGGTGACTTCAAATCAAAGGGGGGCTGCAGGAGACAGCGGAATGGGTGGAGTCAATGGGAGTGGGTGTGACCAACTAGAAAGGGGAGGAGCTATGCTCAAAACCACAAAAACTGTAATTTTAATTAAATACGCTGCCCAGGGTGCCAAACCATCATTATGAGAGTCCAATCAAGACAAACTGAAGTGTAGAAGAAAGAAAAAATATTTCAATCCATTGGCTGCTTGACAGCTTACTTAATATCTAGATGGAAACAAAAAAGATGCGAGGCATGAAAAAATAAATTACTTTTAAATACATTACTGGAATGCCAGGCAAAATCAAATATAAGAAAACCAAGCAACACTTAACTCAAATCACTTCTCCTTGCACTACAGTTCTAATTATAGTTTATATTCAGCTTTATTAAAGTACCAAGTAACATGCTGAAAGTAGCAATCTCTGCGATACTCCCACTTGTAAAAATGTTTCTTATCCAAAAAAGACCTGCTGCCTGACAACAACTATCTACTTGTTTCAAGGGGAAAACATGATCAAAGTAAAAAATGAAAAGCAAACAAGAAACAAACTCAACATATATTGCTTAAAGGATTACTGCACAGGATATGGACCACACATGATAGATTGGCATTCTGTTTAGTTTGCAGGTAAAGCCTGTAATGAGCTTAATATAATGTAATCCTGTCCTTTATTACAAATACTGTCATATGCATTTCAATACCCAAGGCTTATACGTTATCTAGTTATGTAAGTATTCTCTGCATGGCAACAACAGAAAGGCTTTCAATGTTGGCAATACTGCTTATTAAAACTTACTTGCGTCTTACAATATCAGACAAGCTTATCTGATGGTCATTAAAGCACTGCTACTTAAACACAGAGCAAAAGGCACTTTCTAAATAATAATAAGCATAAATCAACAGTATAAAAATATAACAGAAACCAGAACATTCTGCAAAATCAATGACAGATGAAAAGCCGCTGTAGTACTTGTGTTTACCTTGGATGGAGGGGGGATAGTCTGCACATTTACACTGCATAACTGCTCCTTGCCTTGCTTGGACACATTCAGAGTCACTACATGGGGGAGTGGGGTGCAACAAGATTGTCACAATTTGAAATGTCTCTGGCTGACTGCGATGGCCCTGACACATTTGTCATATCTCTCAACCTCAGAGCAGGAAATCTGGACAAAGCCATACATAGAAGTGGGACAAAGGCCCACAAATAAGGACAATTTTTAAATATTGCTCTTATAAACTTAGAAAGATAATAGAATAGTAGGTCTTGCATTAGTATGAATTTTCTGAAAGGTATGAAATCTGAAACTCAAATGTCTTTCATTATTTTCTAACTTCAGTCTTTAATGATTTGCCACTAATTTGCCAAAAAACAAAATTTTATGAAAAATGGACCAAAAATGTGATGCAAAAATATAAAATAGCCACACAATACAGCTAGGAACCTGTCAAAGAAGGGATACTTTTTAATATTAGTACTGCTAACTTGAGCAGCTGACAAAATAAAAGAATCTACATGCATTTCTGAAATAAAAGTAATCTATAACTGATATTTACAGTTATTTATTAATTGTAAACCCTCCATGTTTTCTTCCAAAATTGCCATTTTGCAGAGGGATTATTAGGGGAAGAGCAACATTTTGAGCCAAAATTGGGGACAGTTGAGAGGTTTGGATATGCCTAATTCTATAAAGCAATTTATTTGCACATACCTCTCAACCTTTTAATGCAGGAAATCTGGACAAGGCCAAATATACTGGGGGAACATACAAACACTACTAAAAATTGCTCTTGTATAAATTTTAAGACAGTTGATAGAATAACAGGTCTTGCTTTAGCATGCATTTTTCTGAAAGTTATGACGTCAAACTCAATGTTTGTCATTTAGTGACTTCATTCCTAAATGATTTGCCAGAAAACCACACATTTTATGAGGAACAAACCAAAAATAAGAAGCAAATATCTATTCATTCTGCAAAAATATGGACAGCTGAGAGGTATAGTTCAACTGGGGCTGTCTGAGTTTGCTGCACGTTCCCTCTCAAAATCATGGTTTATTGGATCCTCCCCCCTGCAACCATTCTAATGTCCCATTCCTTGGTTGTTTTGCCCCATTTACCATAAACACTGTAATGTGCATACTGCTTTACTTCTGCGATGATTTGGATTTCATTTGAAAGTTTTATTGTGCATTTTTACAGCACAAACCCCAATAGATATCTGCTAAACAAAGCAATGCAGTCTCACAATGAAAACAGACAACATTAAAACTTCTCTGCCCTTGAAACTCACATGCATTGAAACAGCATTGAAGCCCACATTCAAAGAAAATACATTTTGCCAGTGGCAGATAAAGATTAACTTTGGGCTGTTTTCAAATCCTAGGCCGCTTTTGGGCTGTTTTCAAATCATAGGCCCCTTGAACACGAAACATACACATGCTCTTTGATGCACCTTCCCGATTATATTAAATTGTATTCCTTGTAAATGCAGTACAGTTGTTAGAGGGCATTTTAAATTTATTGATTTGAACATTTTTCCAGTAAACAATGAAACAAAATGCATGTACCAGTGACAAAACTACCCAGTTTAGAACATTTCCATCATAAAAGTCTACTCAACCTTCTACAGTCAACCAGTATCAGTAAATATGCACAATCTCTGAAGTAATAAAAGTCATCTAAATAATTCCACATTAAAGAAATCTGTAACAATGAAGAGGTTGCTGCTAGCAAACAACTTTATATGTCATTGTTTAGTCATCTACAAATAAAGTGCCTGTTGCCCTTGAGGAATAAATTGCCTATGTCGCATGCATTAAAAAAATGATAAGCTAGTAATATTGCAATAGGGAATGTATGGCAAACTGATAACAGGTTTATAGTTACTACTCTAGGTATCTTCGCCAAAAGGGACTGCAGCATTCACCCCTTTTACAACACAATACATTATCAGTAATGCATTTATCTGCTGTGGGAGTAGAACCCTCAGCCTTCTGCCTCAAAAGCAAGTATACTACCTGTTGTGCTATTAACAATGCAAACAAACTCAAAATAAGCAGCACTAAAGTTTTGTTCCCCTGCAGCTCTCAGCTCCTTGTAAAATCTACTCGACACAAAGTTGTAACTCTGAACTTTGCAGCACAAGAAATCTGGAAAAAGCTGAAATTTATTGGGGGGGGGGACAAAAGCCCAAAAACCAGGGACACGTTTTAAACATTGCTTGCATAATGTTGGAAAGTTGCTAGAATAAAATGCTGTCTTACCACCATACATTTCACTGCCACGTTTTTAACCCAGGGGACCCTGTGCAAAATAGTCAGAGAAACATACCACTATGCCAAATCAGCTGTTTTGTGAAAGAGAGGAAGGCAAACTTAAATGGCTATCATTTAGTGAATTTAGTGCTCACCATAGCTGTCAACCTCTTAGCACAGAACACCTGAACAAAGCCAATAATGGGGGAATATAGCCCCCAAACATATTCAGTGAATTCAGTTCTCACCATAGCTCTCAACCTCTTAGCAAAAAACATGTGGACCAAACCAGTATTTGGGGGAATACAGCCCCCAAACATTCAGTGAATTCAGTTCTCACTATAGATAGCTTTCAACCTTAGCACAAAATACCTGGATGAAGCCAATAATGGGGGAATACAGTCCCAAAAATAGGGAAAAATTTCAAATATCCATGTTATAAACTTAGACAACTGCTAGAATAAACGGTTTTGTGTTACCATGTACTTTCTCAAGAATATGAAGTCTGAAATTCAAATGCCTGTTATTTTTAAACATTTAACCAGGAAACTAGTCTGGCTTGGAACAAAAGACAATTTTCAGCAGAGCAGGGAAAAACTCCAGACACATCTTTGTAAGATGGGAGGATATGCAGACTCCACACAGAAAGCACCCCAGCCAAGAATCAAACCTGAGAACGTGTAGCTGTCAGGCAGCAATGCTACCAGTGCACCACTGCACTACAGACTATGCAAGGAAAAATGTAGATACAGAAACCACAGATTCTATGAGGAACAGAACAAATATGAGGCAAAAATCTGCAAATTTTTTAGCAAATGGTGGTGGATAGGGAATTCAAGTCCTTGCTACCTGCATCCAAAGTACAAGGTTCAAGCCTGAGTATCTCTACCCACCACCATTTGTTCTCTCTAGCCATCAGTATATTAGCAACTGAGGCATTTTACACACACACACAGTGACCGACCGTTTCCACACCTACCTTGTGTCCAGCCGTTTCACGAAGCAGTAGTACAATCCAAGTCACAAAGCCTTTACACACACATGTATTCAGCCAGCAACCATTTCCACACCTAAAGAAGCAGTACAAGTCATGAAGAAGCCCGTGCAGCAGTGAAATCCCTGCCAGAGCTCACCCCTCAGTCCTCATTGGTTCTGCCTGCAGCTGAAGCAGTCTGGAGCTCCTCTGTTCTGTGTGGTCGTCACTGCACAGATTCCTGGGTATCTCTTCTTCTGTATCCGGACTGCTGACAAAGGCAGTCTGAGTTCCCCAATGTGTGCACGAAGGAGTCGGGACTCGTGATTTTTTTTTTTTTTTTCTTGTTTCACAGTTTTTTCTTTTGTTTTTTCTAGGTGGGAGGGCTGCAGTCCTGCAGTCCTATAGGCCGCCCCTGCAAACAACTAGGCCCAAAACATAAGCCTGAATGTGGACAATGCTACAACTACCCATGTTACTTATATAGAAAAAATGCAGAAATGTTTAAACAAATGAAGGCACAAGGAGACTCTAGAGAATGCTTTTAACTGCAAACAATTAAGTTATATGATACACTCCTTGGCAGGAAATCAGAACAAACAAACCCAAACAGATGCTTAACAATTGTAGACAATTTCCAGTTAATACCTCACACACAGTGAAACTAGCTAGAAAAGTATGCAGCAGACAATAAAATTGTTATAAATAACTCATAAAAATAAGCCAAAAACAGGATACTTAATGTTATATATCACAGATCAGTTTACTTAGTGCCCTTCCTCCGATTAGCTCAGTGTGAAATGGCAAAAACACTCACAAGTTAACTTCTTAAGTAACAAAGTTGAAACCTGAAATAACTTAAAAAAAAGCTTGAAAGAACCAATGAGATGCTTACCCCAAAACATAGTCCAGGTAACCCCAATCAGCCAATGACCATAAACACTTCACTCTCACTTAAATGCTATACTAGCTTTGGCTAAAGGCACTAACATTTTTTATATTGATATCCTACTAAGGAAAGTCTATGACCACCAAAGAAGGTATTATTGCTGTTACAAGCCACATTTTTAAAACATATATTGTGATATAATTACTACAATGTTTGTAATATAGTTACTACAATGATTGTAATATTCATAGTTGGCGAACACTTTGCATTTTGTTAACATACTAAGGGAAAGTAGAAAGGAACACAGCACTATTCTGTGATACAAACAGCTGTTATATAATAAACATATTTCACCCCATCCTAAAACATCATGTAGCAGCTTTATTACACATAAACTAGTGGAAATCTATGTCATAATTAGGATTTCACAACACAAAAAGTACCATCAACTTTTATGTACCTGGCAGTAATAAATATTTTCTTGTACTGCATCTCTGTTACTTGGATTTGAGTGTTATGATGATAGCAAAGTACCACAAACTGTTTCAAAATGATTATAGAAATAAATATTTCCCATTGTAATGTTCAGTTGTTGTCGTTGTTTGTCTTTCGGCTTTTTCCCAGTAAGGGGTCGCCACAGCAGAACTCCGGTCTGCTAATAATTGGCAGTAGATTTTTACGAAATGCTGAGGTGCCAACTCGACACCCAACCTTCAACTAAGGCATGCCCATTTATACACACATGTCTTTAGAACACTACCCAACCATGGGGAGGACATGCAGACTCCACACAGAAGGCACTCCCAAGCCAAGCCAAGAATCGAACGGGAGAACCTCTTGCTGTGAGGTAACAATGCTACCACTGCAGCTAAATGCTGTGTAACTATATTGTGCTAAATAATTTAATTTAGCCCTTTACTAATACATTTTAGTAGTGGTTATCTAAGTCACATTATATGAGTTTTATTCATTTACATATTGTTCACAAGAGATGCTTAAGATTTGGCAGTGTTTTGCATATCTGAATATAAATAGATAAGTCAGTGCAAAAATAGATTAATCTTCTTAATTCCTGCATAAAAAAAATATCTGGTGCTGGTGATATTACTGATCATGATATAAGAATCAAGAGACTTGGATGCTGAATTATTGGGTTAAAAAGTGAAAGAAATGATTAAATCTTGGCCAGGACATACAATGCATTCTAATATGCACTGAGCTTAAAGGCCTGTAGAAGTACATGATACTGTTTGTCATAGTTCATAAATAACTACTGAAGTATCATCAACCTCTAATTAAAAGAAAACATCCCAATGTTATTGTGGTAAAAATAAATAGAGCTGTGTATAGTACTGGTCTACCACTCAGAGTGCATGGAAAATGGAAGTGATGACATCACTGAAATCTGCAATATTGATATATCACTTTTTAATGTGATTTTCATGTGGCACATTAGCTGGCATAGTATGCTACTTGGGGAAGTTTATATAACAGATATAGCTTCATTATGTACAAGATAATTTTCTTCACTACAAAAAGAAATGTGGATAGACTGGGCATCAAGTACTGTACAGAACTAAGAATGCTGTCATTTGTCAGTGGGATGTAGTGTACCCTAATAACTTATCTACATGTATGTCTGAAACTACATCCAGAGCATGTGAATGACAAAATATTAATTAAAGTTATGGAAACTGAACTCATTGTTCAAATATGCTGAGCATAGATTTCTTTCTACAAGGTTAAAGTTACTGGCAGACGATGAAGTCGTCAGTATAATTATCTAGAAAAGTTACACGGTTATACTAATTTCATCCAGCTTCAATTTATTTTCTTCTCCAGGTATTGGACAAGTAAGCATTTTGTGGCTGCAGTGGGAGAAAGAGGCGAGATTTTAGCAAAAAATTTAACCTGTGATTTCATTCAGTAGAAAACTATTTTGTACAAGACATAGGTCATTACCAGACTGAAAAACCCAAGGTTCCATTTAATAGAGTATAGCCTTGTATAAGTTGCAGATATTCTCAGACTGAACAATGTATGATAACTTTAAGTGGTACAGCTGTTATTAGATGATTTTACAGCAAAATGCCATTGTATAGTAGATGCCTGTGGGTTAGAACGTATAATAGTAAAATGAGCTGTAACAAGATCTGTTTTGACAGTGTCAGTACCTTTCAAGTTGTAAAACCAGAAAGTCAGAGTGCGATTATAAAGAAACTGGCTGGGGTTTCTTTGCTGACAGGTGAAACACAAAGAGGCACACTGGCAAGGCCCTAACATGCTTTTTATATTCTACCAGGGGCAAAACTATAACTTCTGTTTGTAAACATGTACAGAGAGGTTCTTTCAATCAGCACATTGTTTTCTATAGAAGATTTGTGGACAATTTGTTTGTCCTATGGAATTGGACTGTGGAGCAGAGCCTTGATTTTGAGAATTACATTAATACAAGTACTACATTTCTCAAGTTTACTTCCACCACTTCCACTGAAAGTATAAACTTTTTGGATGTGAGCATAGAGCTAGATGAGGGTGGCTATATGTTTACTAAGCTTTATAGGAAACCTTCTCACGTCAGGCATCTACTGTCTAGTGACAGCATGCAACCAATTATATTTTTAAAAATGTTATGAGAAACAAGATATTTAGAGCCTCAAGACTTAATGTTCGTGAGAATGATTTTAATAATCAGGTTATAGTTTTACAGAAAGAGCTAGAAGAGAGGTTATGATACTCAGGACATTCAGAAACATGTTGGTGAGATTACTTGTTTAAGGGAAACCAAGGCTAAACCATACCTTTCGAAGGACAATGATTATAGTCATAGGGTAAAGAATAATTTAAATAATAGCAAACGAAGGGTTCCATTGTTCTATTTGACTAATGTTTCTTCATATATGAACATAGTAAGAAAACACTGGGATATTTTAATTACAGTTAATGATATCAGTGAATTAGTTGACAGTAAACCTAGGTTTTTATTTAGATACATGAAGTCTCTGAAAAGAGAGCTTTGCTATCCCAGATGTGCAATACAAAAACACAAGATTGCAGCAACTATACCCTGCGGGAAGTGCTTTATTTGACATCTTATTGATAGTACAGTACAATTTGAACACCCAGATCAGCATAAAATGTATAGTTTTATATTGTTTGCCACTTGTGACAGTGAACATGTTGTTTACTTAGCTTACTGTCAAAAATGCTTTAGATTTTATTTAGGCAAAACAGATAGATCATTAAAAGTGAGAATTAAAGAACATATATATTATATCAATAAGAAGAATAAGGTTAGCACTTTGGCAAAACATGTTATGTCTACAGATCCAGAGGATGCCTTCAAATTTAGGGTCATAGGTAGGGTTTTTGAAACTGCAAGAGGTGGTGACATTCGTAATTTAACAGAACAACTAGGGGCTAAATGGGTAATCATATTAAGGGGTGATCATGGGCATGAACATAATAATTTTGTGCCCATTAACCCAGGTTAAAATGTAGACCTTTTACTAGATAGTTTTTTTATATATTTTTATAAGTGCATATATATATATATATATATATATATATATATATATATAGTTATCCAGTGTGTTTGGATAATCAATGTGGGGTATACAAATCATATCAGATGGCTTGATGATTCAATTAGGAACATTTTAAATGATAAATATGAGATGTTCTGCTTTCTATATTATAGATGTAATAACACAAACTAAACAGATACAGGTTAGTAATACTAAGGTTAAACATAGAAGTAGTAGAAGTCTGTCATGTACAGTTAAGAGCAAGATTGTTAAGTGCATGACAGAGAGCATTGCATGAAAACACAGAAGTACTTAATTTAACTTTGTACATTTAAAGCACTGGGTTTAACATTTTGAAGGTAAGTTAGTGGAAGAAATGAGGCCAGAAGGGCTCATTTTGAAGACAATTCAACCCTACAGGTGAGTGAGTAGTTTTTGTCTGCAGACTTGTACCCCACAGAGAATGAGACAGTATATCAGCAAATAAGTTGTATAAGCAGAAAAGGTAAGGCCCTGTTGTTTGAAGGCTCTGTCTGAAAAACAGGAAAAGACAGTTATATGCAAGGTCATATGTTAGTTGAGAGTATTAAAAGTATGAGTTCATATTCTTCAAGTAACCTTGAACAAACTGCTCACCAATTGGAATATCTGAACAGTGTAGGATACAAAAATGTTCCTGTTACTCAGGGATCAAAATAAATCCTTTTCCTGAAGCCGACATCTACTTGGGAGTACTTAGGTGAAGGGCTGAAACCCAGGGCAAGGGCATGGACATCTTGCAGTGCCAGTGACTTCCTAAGAAAAGGCCAGAGAAAAACTGTATTTGGGTAAAGGAAGACAAAGATGTATAAACCTTAGGTGGAATATGAAAATAAAGATATGTTGGAACCATACAATCATACGTCTGTTATTCTGAAAGGCCAATAACTTGTCTTTTTGTTGGTTCTGCCCACTACTCTTAATTTTAAGTATGTAGCAGTCTTCATATTGCAATGAATAGATTTTCACTGCTAAATTTTGACCCATTTCACTTTCTGCAGGTTAACAAAACTGTGTGAATCTCTTTTATTACTTTGATTATTCCCGTGTATGCAGCAATAAATCATCTTGGTGTGATGGAGAAGATGTTTGCAGATTCACAGATTCACCAGGTTGACCTATGAAGCACTGAATATAAATACTTATTTGTTCTATCAATAACACATGCCTGCCCAGCTTTTCTCTGAATGGTACAATTGACCCATGAATGTACAGCACTGCAGTTAGTACAGGTGAGCATTAGGGGTGTGGGAAGTGTAGTGTCCTCACATCAAGAAGTTTAGAAGGATTTGAACCACACTCCTTAAAACTGCATCTATTTTGCATTTGTTTTAGTTGTGACTACAGTTCACATTTAGAATTGTTTGCTCCTCTGTGATCACAATTGTGAGTGTTGATGAAAAGTGAGTAGATAACTTGTCTGGGACTCTGTCATCAGTCCTGTCTAGTTATTTCTTGCTTGACTACATGTAAATAACTGCTATGCAGATGTAAAGCATCAACTTGTAGTTATTAAACAGAAACTGCATGAAATGAGTTTACATCTTGCACATTTCATGACTGCACAAAAGAATTGTCCTTCTCTGTGTTTCAGAGCAAAGTTTTCCCATGGAAAGAACATATTTTAGTTACAGTAAAAGCTGAATACTTATTAGAAACCATTGGAAGTTTGTTCAGTTCTCCACATTTTACTAATTCCATAGATGAAGAGAATTCTTTGCACAATCCAGCTTTTTTATTTTAAAATGTCTCTTTACAGTAACTGTAACCTTGATTACACATAAAAATACTTGTCCACTGCAACCAGTATTCATAACTGCCTTCTCAAAAGTGATTTTTTGATGTGGTGAAGAAATATTTCATAGTTAAAAAGGACACCTTGAATTTATGGGTCTATATTACATGATCGAACAGTCAAATGTTCAAACACATAATAATCAACCCCTAAATATTGAAATGCCATAATGTTGAATGGCAAAAAAACCCCCACCCAAACAAACCATTAAAACACTCTAAGCAGGTGGGGAAGACCCCCTGCACCTCCCCACCCCCCGCTACTTAAATATACCAACTCTGAGATCACACTACAGTGCAGACAATGGAAAACTTCCATGTCCGCACTGTAGGGACATCTCCATTGAACCGTTGGACATTCTGACAGTTCGATATTTAGGGGTCGATAATTACGTGTTTGAATACTTGACTGTTCGATCACATAATATAGACCCACATTTACTATAGCCTTGAGTGTATCCATCCTGTTTGTAAGCATCAAAATGCTTTTACAAATAAATCCACTGCAAAGTTATCAAAATATATTATTTTATTTTTCTCTGAACTTCCATTATCATATTTGTAAAGTACATATTTTAACTATGGTATGAATGTAATTTTCTGTGATTTCTTACTCTAGCTTTGCCATATTTACTGCATTCCATTGTTCTGCTTGTAGTGATATGATGTGCATTTTTGTAGGATGAAGGAGATTTCATTTCTTTTAATTCATACCTAAATACAACTCCTCTCTCATTGTTACAAGCAATAAAGAGTTGTTGTTGTTTGTCTTTTGGCTTTTTCCCAGTAAGGGGTTGGCACAGTGGAACTCTGGTCTGCTAATGATTGGCAGTAGATTTTTTTATGAAACGCCAAGGTGCCAGCTCAACGCCCAAACTTCAACAAAGGCACGCCCATTTACGCATGCAATAAAGAGTCCAAATATGAAAAATATCATTGTATAATTCTGCAGCACTTGCCTTTCCATTTTTAATCATCCCCTTGTAGTCTTAAGAGGTTATATTCATTTATAGGACAATAGACGTTTGTGTAATATCTCCGTCTGTGTTTTGTATAAAAGAATGCTGAGGCAATTGATGCATATTCTCTTTGGTGATAGATGAGGCTCACTAAAAATAATGTCTTCCAAATTGCTATACTGATTGTTCTTTGGCTTTATTGCAATGACAAATTTCAATATATCTATTTTATTTTATTTATTATGTTATATTATTTATTTAAAAGAAAGAGTTGATGCCCTGCATGTGTAAAACAAGAAACCTGGAATAACTGGGAATGAAATATGCTATGTCCTGTCCTTGGCAAACATGAAGAGATCAACAGAAGGGAATTATGTTTGACTACATCATATGCTTTGTTATATGAGCTCATGTGTTGCCTTCCCTGTATTATAGCATTTGTTAATTTTGTAAAGAAGAAAACATTTATTACACCCATATCCTTTCATTACAGTGTTTCTGTATGTATTTTTTTCACCAGATTCAGTAAGTAGTTTCCATTTATTATATTTTCTTGGGTATGAAGCAACTTCATTTAGTATAGGCTCTTGTCCCCAAATCTGCATATCTTCCATAAAACGCATATTTATTTATATTCCAGGAGTGAGTTCTGACTTTTCAGCAAATACATGCCAAAAGGAGTGTTACATTCAATAATTGTTCAGACAACAGGTGAGTAAAGTAAGCACATGAGAATTAAAGCTACTTCCTTTGATCTAGGTAAGCCAGACAGAAGGCTTTCCAAACTACTGCTGAGACATGATAATCAAACGATAAGGAATTATCAACAAGAGTACCTGGACCCTTGTGAGTACCTGGCTGGAGAGGTGTGTCACCTACATGGGACAACATGGAGGAGTTTCATTTACCAGCATTATCTCTGCAAGAGTTTTCCACATTTAGCTCCATACTGTTGCTCTAGCACCAGTTATTAGCACAGTCTGACTTATATTTGCGTGTCCTTTATTACTTCACACTAAGTATCTCCAATCCATGATTTCACAGATCACCTACAGCTTCGTGAAAACCAACTGACATTCTGTCTCATTTGACGCCATGTTTTATCGAATACAGCAAACTCTGTTTCTGCTCCTGCAATATGCATGAGTGATCATTCTGGCACTGACAAAGCTTTGAAGGCTATTTCTTTCTCTCTTGCCTGCAGTCAAAACTCCCGAAAAACATAAATCATTTGAGAGAACCTAACTGTATAACTTGTATTTTCCACATATTTCAAGCCTTGACTAAATATAGCCTGTGTTTTCTATGCTGCCATATCATTATGTGTTTTTCTTTTCTTAAATGATCTGCTATTGTGAAAGAATTATCCATACACTGCATTGCCTTCATTTCAATAGCTGTATTTTAGCAGCTTTCTTGCTACTTTAGACCTAACTGCTTATGATGTCTCCTCTAAGGGATTTGGTTGTGAGACTCCTCCTTGCTTCTCTTGTCCATTGTACAAACTGCTTAAAATTTTCAACTGCAGTCAAATAGGACGCAAGATTAGTGAGGATGAAGAGGGATTAGTCATCCCTCCATACTATGAGAGAGACGCCTCCCTTTTGACCTGTACTTTTAACACTATCATGTGAAAACCGAGTAACTGAAATGTAAGAGGGCATCTGTATTTTCATTTGACATCCCAAGCACATATTTCCCTTTGATGAAAACATTGTACTGCAGCACTCTAAGAAGCAAATGCCAAAAGGGCTGTCTCATTTTTTATAGAAATTAAACAGATTGCTTTTAGATTTGGATATTAAAATTAATGATACATTTTGGAACTCTTCCATCATCTAATTTTGAAGGTAAAAATAACCAAATCAGTAAGAACTTGATTTTAAAATTGATTTGTTCTTTTACCTCAAGTATTTGTTGGAAGATATTTACTTAGAAATATCTTCACAGAACTTTTTATTACTATACACATAATAAGCAAATGATTGATAAAAATGATTTTCCTTGGAGATGTAGCAAATTGTTAAAGGCTGGTTGGTATTGTATATTTTATAGTTGTGAAAATAACAGGAAATATTGGTATGACTTTCAGGATTTTTTTAAGGCTTTGTGGTGTGATAAGTCATGGTGTCAGAGTCTTTGATTTTGATTAATGCACTTTACCTCAATGGATAACTTTTTGATACTGTGGCAATGAAAGTTAGATACAATAAATTGGAAACAAATCTTCCTGCCAAACATTAAATAATTTATTCAGTTAGTAACTTTTGTTTGTCTCAAAGAAATTGTAATTATAAATATGAGATCAAAGAAAATAAAAAGACGTTAATTAAATGACAAAAACTGGATCAGTTGTTAAAGATCTATAGTAAATAGCGAATTTTGTTTTGTGTTTAATGAATCTTTTATGGCTCTTTCAATTTGTTGAAAATGAAGTTTACTAGGAATATTTGTCAATAGGTGTTTGTGTGTGTGTGTGTGCGTGTGAGTATATATATATATATATATATATATATATATATATATATATATGGATTCCTATTACAAGAATGAAAGTTCACTACTTCAAACTTGTAATAGGAAGCCTCACTTCTGCGAAAGTTCACTTTAATGAAAGTGAACTTTTGCGTAAGTGCACTTCACCGAAAACACTGCAGCACAGTGAAGGACATAAAAAACAAGCTATGTCCTCCACTATGATGCAATAGTCACGGACCGTAGGGTTAGGGCACGGGTTAGAGTAAGGGGATAGTTAGTAAAGCTATCCCCTTACCCTAACCCATGCCCTAACCCTAAGGTTCGTGACTATCATACCATAGTGGAGGACATTGCTATGTCCTTCACTGCACTGCAGTCATCACTGACCTCAGGATTAGGGCACAGGTCATGGTAAGGGGATAGCCCTACAGGCTATCCCCTTACTATGACCCATGTCCTAACCCTAAGGTCCATGAGTACTGCACGGAAGTTCAGTACAACGCCCATTCATTGTACTGAACTTCACGTAAGTGCACTTTCACTGCAGTGAGCATTCCATGCACTATTTCAAATTAGTGAAAATTCAATCTAGTGTATGGAACCCATATATATATATATATATATATATATATATATATATATATATACTCATGTACACACAGGCACACACACACACACACACACACACACACACACACACACACACACACACATATATATATATATTATTTTTCTTGTTTTTGTTGATTATTGTATTATTGTTGTCTTTTAGTAAAATAAAAACAATCTTGAAAAAAAGAGCAAATGCTCAATTAGTTGATCTAACCAGTGTCTTCTCACTTTCACCTGCATCACTGTGACACCCTCTACTTAACTGCCTATCATGCAACATAGCTAATATTAGCTGGTGCCTTTCTTCCTCAAACCAGTACTGTTCAAATGGATATTAATTCCAGAAAAAGTGATAAATAATCCCAGCATACACCAGTCCTTGTACCATGGACTAACAAACTATGTGCACTTGAGCAATCCAACCATTCCAATTCTTCCATATACATTTGTGTGCAACTGTAAGACCAAAGTACTGTCAGCCTGATGGCCAAATAATACCCCATAAAAGTGACTTAGGAACTTTTGCCACAGTTTCAAAATCTTTTTTATGTCTCAAAGCAACACTGCCACACTCCTTTACACATCTCTCAGAATTAGTAAGTAATGCTGTAATATAGAGTCCCTGCCCTCAATTAGTCTTTTATTTATTTATTTATTGACATTTGATTACAGGGAAAGTCCAACTGGAAAGAAGCCCATTTTCAGCTGTGACCTGGGGAGAGATGCCCCAAAGTATTACAACACATTTTAAAGGTAATAATTTTTAGTCTTTAAAATAATAGGAAAAACAAATACAATTTAAATAATTATACCAAAATAAACATAATATGAAAACACTGGTTAAGAATAGATACAAGTTACATAACAGGGATTTAATATGAAGAGAAATTTTAGCCAGTTTATACAGAAATTAAAGGTAAGTTGGTATAATACAAACAGGAATTTTAATATGAAGAGAGAAAAGCAGTCTTATGATATATTTAGAGAGAAAGCCAGGGGGAGAGAACTTATTAGAAGTAAGGAAGTGAGTAAAAAAGAGAGAGTAAGGAGATGTTAGGTGTTGCTTGTCCTCTGTTATCCTACAAAAAAATAGATAGGTAGATCATTTATATGCTTTATTATATAGAAACACATCAGGATGGATAGCAGCAACATACAATATAAATGAACTGATTAACTGCTAGACTAACACATACACGCATGCTTACATCTCAACAGCTCTGTACAAAATGGCAGTCTGACTTGCACATGGTCAGTATTGATACACAAGTGCAAGCCCATGGAAAGCTTCTTAAAGATACATACACACTGATCTACATCCTACCCTCTTTTGTGAATTGTCTTACAATAGCAATTACATTGAGTAGGCATGCAATTATACAGACATTAAGAAATAAACACAACATTTATGTCCAAGTTGTTGTGTATCGGGAACATGGTCTGGAAATGTAACTGGATCTAGTAATGCTTAGCTACAGGGTTTAGCAACAGGGACAGTCATTGGTGAACAATCTGCTTGAGGACTCTTGTGAATCTTCACAGGAACAGGGATATTTACTGGAATGTCCTCTGGAAATGGAACACTGGATGACTCACTCTGAGATCTAAAGTTCTTATCACAAGCAAGATGCTGCAATACTAGCTCAGACACTGGTGCTAAATGTTTCGTTTCATCTAAATTCAACTCCTTGTGATTCCATAATATATGATCTCGGCTCTGGACATATACTTTTTATGACTCCAATCTGATCAAAACCTTTTGCTGTCTGCATCCTCACTATATCCCCTTCTTCTAATGGATTGAATGGTTTGCTGGTCTTATCATAATAGGACTTCTGGTACAAACAACTTTCCATAAGTTGAGCTTTCACTGCTTTGTTGTTCTTAGCACAGGGAACCAACAGATTGCTAATGACTGGTAGTGTGGTTCTGGTTTGTCTCGACAAAAGTCTCTGAGCAGGTGAACCAAGATGTTTATCACGAGGAACATTTATGATTTAGGAAATTTAGAAAAACATCACTATTGTCTCATTTTAAATTCTCTAATAACTGTTTCACACTTTGAACTGCACATTCTGCCAAACCATTTGACTGTGGGTACTCTGGGCTACTCGTAACATGAATAAACTTCCAGTCCTCAGCAAATCTCTTGAACTGCTGGGTAGTAAACTGTGTACTATTGTCAGAAATAACTTTGTGCAGACTACCATGAACTGCAAAATGACGCTTCAACTTAGTAATGACAGTATTGGATGCTAGGTTAAGAAGTAGGTCACTTTAGAACCAATTTGAATAAGAGTCTACTAACACCAAGTAGTGTTGACCATTCCATTTGAAAATGTCTGTAGCTACTGTCAACCAAGGTAGTTCAGGTATCTGGTTTAGCTGAAGTTGTTCTTTCTGTTGATGTAGCTTAGTACTATTACATACAGAACAAGATGAAAGTACTCTCTCAATATCCTTTGACATAGAAGGCCAAAATACTAGTCTTCTCATCCTTCCTTTGGTAGAATCATTTATTTGGTGCCATGATGTAAGATGGAAATATATTCTTGTTGGTAAATATTTTGGAACAATCACTTTTGGACCTTTCATGATGATACCTTTGTCAAACAAAATCTCAACTCTGTAAGGAAAATACGGTTTCAGGTCATGAGGTAAACAAGATTGCTTTGACGGCCATCCTCGACTGATAAAGTAGTTGAGCTTCTGAAAATTAGATCTGAAGCTGTGTGACTTCTAAGCTCATCAAGATGTGTGCAAGAAAAATTTCTCGCTTCCATGACTTCAAAATCAAGTTGCCTATTGTCTTGCTGTTCAGTGTTTTTTCTGGGCAAGCTGGACAAAGTATCAGCAAGATAAGGAAGTTTGCCTTTTGTGTAGACAAGATTGAAATTATACTTTTGCAATTTCATCATCATGCGTTGTAATCTAGCAGGAGCTGTATGCATAGGCTTTCTCAAAATAGTAACTAGAGGTCGGTAGTCAGTTTCGATTTGAATAGGTCGGCCATAAATATAATCATGGAACTTCAAACAGGCAAACACAATTGCCAACAGTTCTTTCTCTATCTGCTCATACTGTATCTTGGTTTGGGTTAGAGTTCAGGATGCATAAGCTACTTGTCTAACCTCTTGAAGAATGACTGCACCAAGACCAAACTTCAAAGCATCACAAAAAAGAGTAACTAGTTTGCGAACATCATAGTATCTTAAAGTAAGTGGATTGGCAATTCTCTGTTTCAGGACATCAAACGCTTTTTGGTGTTGTTCTAACCAGGACCAGGATACATCTTTGCATGTCAACTCTCTAACCAGTGCTGAAAGTTAGCTCAAGCCTGGAATGAACTTGTCTAGGTAGATAACCATGCCAAGGAAACGTTGTAGGACTTGAACATTGTCAGGAGCTGGCATCTCAAGAATTGCTATTTGCTTGGAAAGATCTGGTAATAAGCCTGAACTGGTAAAGAAATAAACAAGATAAGTAACTTCTCATAGCCTGAATTTGCACTTCTGAGGATTCAGATTAAGAGTCACTTCACATGCTCTTTCCAGAACTTGCCTGAGATTTCTGTCATGCTCGATTTCACCATTATCTCCTACAAGAATATCATCTACTATAATAGCACACAGATAACCAGAAAAAATTTGTTCCATCGCATGTTGGAAGACTTTACTGGCAGAATTTATCCCAAATGGCATTCTCAAAAATCTGTACCTGCCAAAAGGAGTACTGAAAGGGGTTAACAATGAAGATTTTTGGTCAAGCAAAATTTGCCAAAATTAATTCTTTGCATCCAAGCTAGAAAAAAAAACCAGTGACATTTGGCATAAGAGCAGTAACTTCTTCAACTGTAAGCATTGGATGGTGAGGTTGTTTTAGTGGTTAGTACCAATCTTAAGGATCAGTACATATTTTAATATCCTCTTAGCTTTTCTTATGAGCTGACACCATGGAAGATATCCATTCAGTAGGGGTAGAACAACCTACTGGACAAATTATAGATGCCTAGCTCGGCTTTGACTCTGTTCTACATAGCAACTGGATCTTTCCAGGCTGGTCTGACAAATAGGCTGACCTCTGTGTCTAACTTGATGGAGTACGCAACTGGGAGCTTGCCTAATTTGTCTTCAAAAAGATCAGCATAGGTAGAAAAAAATGTTCTGGGCAAAATTAGAACAGTTGCCTTTTAAGCTTACATGGTGGGCTTCCTTATTAAATGAAAGCAGTCCCATTCTCAAACTGTCTCTGAAGCCTAATAATGACTGTGTATGCCTTTTGACTATGTAAAATTGCAAGTCATAGCTTTTCCTAGCAGAGTAACATGAAAGCACTATGGAGCCTTCAGTTTGAATTTCTTCACCACTATAAGCAACAAGTTTCGTACACTTTGCCAAATCAAGCTTCTCACCAGCACATACTCTAGCAAATATATCTGCTGACATAACATTGCACTTTGAACCTGTATCAACTTTGAGCTCTCTGGGTCTCCATTTAACCTGAACAGTACAAAATACTTCATTCTTTGCTCACAAATCTAGTGCAGTGACTGTTTCAAACACAGACACACCATAAACATAAAAAGTAGGGTCCCAGCTTTCTAATTGACCAACTTGTCTCCTTGAATGTTCTCTTTTAATAAAAGAATCTGCCTTGTTTGATTTACAAAACATTTTGAAATGATTCCACTTATTGCATTTGTGGCACTGCTGACCAAAAGCTAAGCACATTTCTCTTTTAGACGCATGATGCCACCACAATTACAACAGTTGACTATGAGGCTAGGTGAGGGCACATGCTTTGAGTTTGCTGACTCACGCTTGTGCTTCACTGAGACTGTACATGCTCTGGAATTTGTAGAAAGCTATGGGGTTTCCCAAGGATTGCTACAGGATCTGCAGCAGCTGCTATGTGCTTGGACCTGTTTCTTTTAACCATGTGCTGCATACTATCAACATTGACCTTAGAAGATCCTAGAAGCATGCATTTCTCATTTATAAGCATATTTGTGTGCTTTTATGTGAGTTCATGTATCTGACAGATCTCTATGGCCTTATTTAAAGTTAAATCACGGTCTTGAAGCAAAATCTTTCTCACAGCATCGTCTTTAATACCACATACAAGTCTGGCTTTTATCAACTCATTCCTTATATAACCATATCTACACATTTTTGCTTTGTTTTTCATGTCAGTTATATATGCTGAAAATGTTTCACCAGGCTTTTGATCCCTTGTGTAAAATAAGTGCCTTTCCATTATAATATTAATTTGTGGGGGTTACACATTTCTCTAAATTTATGTTTTAAGCACTCAGGGCCATCTCTTGTTTCAGCCAGTACTACTATATGGTTGTCTTCCTCCTCCCCTGCATACACAGCTGGTGCATACATAAACAAACACTCTCTTTCTATGGCTTCTAAACCAGCTATATTAAGCAGAATAAATGACTTTATTCATGCATCTTTTACAGAAAATGCAGCCTGTATGAAAATATCATACTCTTGCTCAAACACTCTCCAATTCTCTGCAATATTATTATCAAATACAAGTGGAGTTGGTCTGCGAAAGCCTTCTGAAATGCCAACAAATTATGTTTAAACACACTGTAAAATGGCCTCTTGTAAATATGTACAAATATTCACTCACACACCAGGTGTTTTAAATAACATTCAAATGCACAATTTACTCTTTGAAATACTGTACTTGGTGAAATATGCTTTGAAATGGCTGTAGTTTGTGAAATAACTGTACTGTATTACTACACAAACTTGTGAACACTTTGCACACTTTGAATATTTTGACTAGCTTTAATTAATGTAAAAAGGTAGCACATAGTAAACATATGCAGTTGTTTTCCTTGTTTTATGCATTTTATGTGATTAGGACATTGTTTCATCATTTTTGTAACTATTTTGATTGCTTTTATCAATATACCATAGTTTTTGAGATTTTGTTTAACTAGAAATTCATTTTGAGAATTCTGAGTGCTTTGTTTTATAATCTTTGGGTTCAAAATGATTTAAGCAAGTTCTAGTATCTGGAATCCATTTCTGACCTGTTTTGTAAGTCGTACGTGCAGTAGAGATGATCCATTCCTCTATATTCCTCCAACATTAACTGAGTGCCTCTCGGTCTTGATTCTGGATCCCATTTTGACATCATGTCGCTCGTCCTCTGTTATCATATAAGATGAACAGGCCATGTAGTTCGTTTATATATCTTATTATATAGAAACACATCAGGATGGATAACCAGCAACATAAAATATAAATGAACTGATTAACTGACAGACTAACACATACATGCATGCTTACATTTTAACAGCTGTCTACAAAATGGCAGTCTGGCTTGCACGTGCTCAGTATTTGTACACATGTGCAAGCCCATGAAAAGCTTGTTAAGGATACATACACACTCTGATCTACATAAGTTATGAATAGGTATTTGTCCATGTTTAGGGGTATCGTTTATCCTGTTGCTGAATAAGAACTCATCCATCTTTTGGCTAGGAAGTCTTTCAGAATGGTTTTGAAGGATGAGAGGGAGAGTGTTGGCCTGATGTATACAGATAAGGTGTTCCGGGCCTTAGCAACATGGTACAAGTACAGACAATGTCCATCAGATTTGGTAGGTTTCGGGACAGAAGGGAGTTATTGGTCATTAAATCATAATAACTGACTAGGAACATACTTGTGTAGAACTTTGTTTAGAACTGGACAAGCAAATGTATTCTGGATAATTTTATAGGTGGTAAGTATATGTTATTTGATGGGGTACTTCTAACCAATTTACATTTTTTACTGCTTTACAGTGGTGGGTTCTGATAGGGGTAATTGTAGAACTTAGCATTGTTCAAATTTTGATTTTTGTGATGCCTGATGATTAGTAAGGATGGGAGCACCATAAAGAAGTGTGGGGAGGAGAAAAGTAGTGGAAAGTGTAGCCTTAGTTGCATCAGTGAGAAAGATTTTGGCTCTGTAAAGCATTCTTATTTTTTGCTTAGTTTTTCTTATGTAATTTTGTATATACAGGTTGAATTTAAGATTATCATCCACTATAATCCGTAATAATTTGCTATGAGAAGTGACTTCAATGTTTGTAATATCAAAAGATAGAAAGAACTTTATTTTGGTTTTTTTTTTGTTGTTTTTTTTTATAGGAGAAGGATTTGGGGAAATAAAGTAGTAGTTTGCATTTTAGGGTTGAACATGAGTTGTGAGTTACAAAGCCATGTGTCAGTTGCTGTTAAAGCTTCCTAAGTCATTTTTTTGAGGTGTACCATGTTGTTAGATGCGCAAATGCATGTGGAGTCATCTGAGTACAGTATTAGCGAGGCTTGTTTTGAGTATGTGTGGAGGGTGTTTGTGAGAATGTTAAATAGGAGGAGACTAAGGTTAGAGCATTGTGGTACTCTGGTAATGAGGGGAGGGATGGAGAGATGGTTCAGTGCCATTTTTGTGACTGATACTTATTGGATATGAACGGATGGAAGACAACTTGTGTGAAGGGGGGGTAGGAATTCTTATTGCAGGACATAGTTTATCAATTGTTTTTGAATACATTTTGCAAGTATTTTGGAGAGGGTGGATAAGATTGCTATAGGTCTAATGTTAGTAATGTCTGTTGAATTTCCTCCTTTGTGCAGAGGGATAATGTAAGACTTTTTCCAGAGAGAGGGAATGTGGGATTCTCGTATTGCCTATTTATAGGAATTGAAACACGGTAGGCAATACTGTTGGCTAGTATTTAATGTATTAACTTGGAAGGTCATCAGTTTATTTAAAAATAGTTTTATATAAGATTTGGACACAGGTTTGGAGGTGAATGTGGATGTGGTTATACATGGCTGCTGGGCAGTGTTAGGATTAGGATGTTGGGGAACCATTGGTTAGAGATGCTATATTATCCATGAAATAAAAGAGTTGAATTGTATTACGGTTTTAAGTGATGAGTTATTGGAAGAGGGGTTAGGGTTGAATTTATAACCATGTTGCAAGATTTCTTTAATGGCTGTCCAGAATTTTTCGGATTGTATTTACTATTATTCTGAAAGTTATTAAACTATATATTTTTGTCTTCATTTATTTGCCTTTTAGTATGATTGTGAAGCATTTTGAAGTTTTCAAGATATTGAGGTGTTTTATATTTTTGCCATTCTTTCAATGCTTTTTCTTTGCCCTACATTAGCATTCTGCTCTTTAGGATAGCCATATTACATTATTTGTTTTTAGTCTTTTCCTTCTATGAGGTTCAAGGTTATTTAGGATACTTAGGAAAGGTGTATTGAATTCATCAACATCATCTAAGGGGAGAATTTTTAGAAAGTTCCAGTAAATCTGTGGTAGGTTAATAACGGGCATTTCCGGGTTAAACTTGGACAGGTTGTATGTTGTTTTATAAACATGCTGTTTAACTGGATGCATGACATGTTTGGTTATATAGATTGGGAGATGATCACTGTCTTTAATACAACATAACCACTACATTATTAACCCCCAAAAAGCAATCATCCACCTCACATTTTACTATCAAACATTTTTACACTCCTACCACATGTCTTGATTAGAATTTTTTCCAGCATCTCACTGGGCAGGATTCACGAAGCCTCCATGTAAGAGTTATAACTCATACACGGAGGCTGCAGTTAAACGGAGTGATGTCAGCATGCTCTGCATATTCATGAGAGCATGCTGAATCACACCTAAGTCTAACACGGTCCGTGTAAGACATTTGGGGGCGTGTCCGTAGGCTGAGCCCTGCAAGCGGACACGCCCCCAGAAGTGTAAAAGTGCCCAAAGTAGACACCCACAACAGAGTCCACGGAAATGTGAATAAACACAACACAACACATGCCCCTACAGACTATTAAACATAAAAGAAATATAAATGAACATGTCATATTTTTTTTAAATTGTAAAGATGTTTAACCGTGAGTGCGCTCGTTTGCGCGGGCGTGCCCGTAGCGCAGCTACAGTTAGCAGTCAGTGGAAAAGTGAGTGGGAAAGCATATAAGAACTAAATATGCAAAATAAGCCAGGAAGCAATAGCGTAGCGGTAGAGATGTCGGCTGAAGAGCAGGCATACATGGTTCGAGCCCCCACAACACCAATTTTTTTTTTATCAAAATAAGCAGGAAACGAGTCCCTGACAAATATGTACACATAAAACCCCAATATATGTAAAATGCAATGAAATAGCCCATTTATATTGAAGAAATGTGAGGTAAGAAATGAATAGAAACTGCCAGATGTGCCCATAGCTGAGCTACAGTTTAACAGAGTGAGTGTATGTGCCCGTAGATAAGCAGTGGTTTAACTGGTGCAAAATGAGTGCCCGTAGCTGAGAAGTGGTTTACCACGCTAAATATATGTGCCCCTAACTGAGCTGAGCGGAATATGCGTGCCGATAGCCAAATGAGGCTTAAACCAGCGTACCCCGTTTGCGCGGAGCTGCGCACCGCGCAAACAAGCTAACCGACGGGCAACATTGAGCAAGCCATATCAAAACTGCCTTTACGCAGACACACCCCTCAGCATGTCTAGACAGTCATGAAAAATAAAAAGCAGTGGCCAGGTTTGAACCCAGGATACTATACACCATAGTCAAGGTACAGAACCACTAAGCCATGACAGCAGTACTTAGAAATGCAATAATAGCTCATATATAGGAATGAATACAAACTAGAGCATGACAATGCAGGTTTACTGAAGTTGATACAATTCCAAAATGGCCAATCACAGATATGTGCGGGAAAAACGGACTACATAAGCCCCATAGGCGGGAATACACAGCATAAACGATTGTAGAACAGACCTGCAGGCAGAATGTCAGGAGTAGGAGAGGGTAGTCGCTTTCAAGTGCAGAGGTGGGGTGTTGAGGATTCCAGGTACATGGCCTGGCTCCTAGTCCACAATCATGAGGCCCAACTCATGCAGTGCCAGGTCCTCTGGGGAGCGTACAGGGCTGAGGCATGGGACCAGTTGGCTCATGAACTCACCAGTGCCACAGGGATTCCAAGGACAGGTGAGCAGGTCCGTCACCACCATGCGGACCTGAAGAGACACAAGCAGGACCAACTGAACCTTTGGATCCAGGAGGCCCGGCAAACACCCAACGCCCCACCACTGAGTAAGTAACATTTAATTATGTATGTAAAAAGTTAAACTAGCTGAAATTATGGAGATGTGTATTCCAATATTACTTCATTTATATTACAGCTGCAGGTGTCCGTTCTGCGAACCGCAGAGCCTATGGCAATAGGCTGGTGCGGTTGCGCCACCAGGCAGGTCAGTAATCCACTACCAGTAACTGTAAAGAAATATAAAAGTATGACAGTCAGCAAAAGAGTGCAGTGTAGCCAGAAAGGAATAAAATCTGCAAGTAACAGTGTGAAAGTGTATGCAAGTATTGCTTGATTACAAGAGTTCCCAGCCTGTAAGTGTAAACAAAACATGAAACTGTCCAACATATATTCTGAAATAAAAATGCCCTGCCTGTAAGAAAATAGTACACAACCTGCAGCAGGATGTAAAGTATAGCTGCAGAAGATGATGAAATCACATGTGTGAAATATATCCCTGTGGAAATACTGAAACATGACAGAAGTGAGACTGCTGGAAAGGATTGTAATAACTACTGTTAAAACATGTCAATAAAGCCTAGAAGTACTATCCTGAATAGTAACATGAAAGCAAGTGAGAGAGTGTGAGAAAGTGTCAGGAATCCAGCAATACAGTAGTAATAACCCCTGAATAAAGTATACTGCAGTCAAGACAGAATTAAATGCATGTGAGACTCAGAACCAAACAGCAAAATCTGTTCAAAGTGTTGCTGCATGTGGAATGTGTATCCCAAAATCTGGATATGTTGCTCCCAGTCTGAAATACGCAGATAGGATGATTGTCTGATATACCAAACATCCACAATTGTCTACAGGTATATAAAGCAAAAGTAGCAGGATGATGTATCTGAACAAAGCTTGATATGAATGTGTATGAAGAACACTAAAATGTATATTGATGTTGCAGTAACAGTCCTATCAGCAAGGTGAAATAGTTAACATATAGGACACTGTAGTTAGAACAGTAGTGTGTATATAACTGTAGCTATTAGAAATGTACAGCATATGTATTGGTATTCGAAGGTGTTAATATTACTTTATTTACCCCACCCTATAACCACCTATAACCCATTCCACATGAACATGGTATGTGGAATCACAATTAACACCCCTGGACGTTTGTCCTGTTAGGTCATATATATTTGCATGTCTGTTGATGCATCTGCCCTGTTCATACATCCACACCTGATGGCCTGTTGCCATCAATTAACCCTGCATGTTGTTGGACTGTGTATTTCTGTTCAAATTATGCATGTGTTATGCACGCTGTTCAATGGTGTGAATATCTGGGTGTTTGGTTAATGGGAATACTAATGCATGCTGTTACAACTAACTGTGAATGGTATTATATGTCACTAACCCAAACTGTCATGACATAATGCAAAACATAGAATGACAGGGAAGGTGGGTTCCAGCGGACCCACCTCTCCCACCTCAGCTGGCGAGTGCACCTG